>NC_045445.1:4088514-4277081 GCF_002776525.5 Piliocolobus tephrosceles | reverse complement strand
AAAAAAAAAAGAAGAGATTAGGACAGTGGGACACACACAGGGAAGACCATATGAGGACACAGGGAGAAAATGGTCATCTGCTAAGCCAAAGAGAGGGGCTTCAGGAGAAATCAACCCTGCCCACACCTTGATCTTGAACTTTCAGCTTCCAGAACTGTGAATAAATAAGTTTCTGTGGTTTAAGCCACCTAGACTATGGTATTTGTTATGACAGCCTGAGCAGACTAGTATAAGGGGTGTTCATTGCAGCATTATTTATAAGATAAAAATATTAGAAACAACCTAACTGGCACATCCATGCAGTGGAACATTGTGCATCCATTAAAAGGAATGATATTAAAGCATTTTAAATGATGTGAGGCAATATGTCTGTTCCAATGTGGGTAGTAGACATATCTGATGCCCCACGTCACATTCCCACCGGTTTCAGTCACAATGCAGTGTACACTTCCATGGGAGCTATGACTCACCTACCACTGATACCATCTCCCCTGGAGATTAGGCCTCCTGTCTTTGCATGGTCAGCTCCAGAGTTTTACTTGAAGCTGCGAAGCTGCAGGAGCCCTCCCAGCTGGCCTATAAACACAATCTGGAAGTGCAGGATTGCTAATGGCTCCAGGAGCAACCCTTGGCTGATGCAGCCAGGGGCAGGTGGATAAATACTCCAGCCTCCCATCCTTCAGATGGGCAGGCAACTATGGAACGCTTTCTAGGCACTTCCCAGGAGGCCCTGATAGAATTCTGATTGCCCACAGCAGCTCCTTCAGTAGCATACACTAACATTGATGCTCTCTCTTTCCCTGTATCATGCTCCCCACCCCTTCATACCTGCTACCTAGGATCACTTCCTGTATTAGTCAGGGTTCTTCAAAGAAATAGAACCAACAGACTGTGGAGAAAAAGAGAGAAAGAGAGATTGATTTTGAGGAATTGGCTCATGTGATTACAAGACTGCCAAGTCCAAAATGTGCAGGGTGGGCTGACAGGCTGGAGACTCAGGGAAGAACTGCTGCTGCAGATGAAGTGTGAAGGCCATCTGCTGGTAGAATTCTCTCTTGCTCAGGAGAGGTCAGTTTTTTGTTCTATTCAGACCTTCAACTGATTGGATGAGGCCCACCTACATAACGGAGGGCAACCTGCTTTACTCAAAGCCCCCCTATTTAAATGCTAATCTCATCCAAAAAATACCCTCACAGAAACATCCAGAGTAATGTTTGACCAAATATCTGAGAACTGTCGCTCAGCCAAGTTAACATATAAAATTAACTATCATATCTCCAAGATAAACTACCTGCACCAAAATATTGTCTTGGGCTCTGCTTCCAGGACACCCAAAGAGATGAAACATGGAAAAAGAAAAGGATACAAATCTGTATATATAGTAAAGAAACTATGTATGGAAATATACCAAAATGTTAACAGAGTTCTTTCTGGGAGAGGGAATTATGGGTGATTCTCCCTCTTGACTTCTTTCTTTCTGTTTTTCTGTTGTTGTCTGAATAGTCTCCATCAGCATGCTTGGATAATCAGAAACAGTGATGTACACAGCAGAACAATAAAGGGTTAAATGAGTTAAAAGCAAATTGCTCCTGGAGATAAGAGGGGGAAGTGAGTCATTATCCTTGAGGCAATTCAAGAGGACTTATTCATGGAGGAGGGGGCATTTGATTTGCCACATAGAAGAATGGATGGGGGCAGAGAGCTGGGGAGGACATTCCAAATTGCAGAAACAATGTGACAAAAATCACAAAAGTCAAAAAGTAGAGGACACATTCAACAAGGATGGAGCCATCCAGTGTGACCAACCTGTAGGGCTTGTGAAGGACATAGGTGAGTCACCACATTTGCTGGGAGGTCCCAAAGGGATCTTCTGTCTTTGGTGGGCCCCAGAATAAAAAGGTAGAGCATGTATTAGTTACTTCTGCAGACTGGGAGGCTTCAGTGCACAAAGGAACATGGAAGGTTAGTCCTAGTCTGAGGTAGGTCCTTCCTGTATCTTCCTACACTTCCTTCTTCCTTTTTTCCTTCCTCTTCTGAGAGTGTAGCTTCCCTCTGGGGGAGTAGGAAAAACAGCTTGATTGTTTTCCCCATCTGCTCCCCTCCACTATAATCAAATACACATTTCCCCTCCTGCTTCCACCACCACATTCTTTTTCGCACTAAGATATGTTGTCACTAGCTCACATAAGACTCACCTCTCCAGCAGGTATACAGTTGTACGGATCTCTCTCTCTCTGTGTGTGTGTGTGTGTGTGTGTGTGTGTGTGCATCTCTTTCTCTGTCGTTTCTCTCCACCGTGTGTGTCTCAGTGCTCTGGAGATGATCTAGATGCTGGTACCAGAGTGAGTCTAAAGATGCGAATGGGAGTCAGAATAGACTAAAAGCATCCAAGGGGTCCAACAGGCCAGCAACAAAGTAGAAAGAGTTGGGACTCTGGAACCAAAATGAAAGTGAAGGTAGCAGTGTCATTGCCCTTGTAAGAAAGTGAGAAGTCTCTTTAGTAGAGGTTTTTGTAAGTGGATCTCTAATGGTGCATTAAAAAGAGAGGTTCCTGTGCAGCTAGGCTAGTTCCTGTGCCTTGCAAAAGGCTGCCTCATTCTGCACTAAAATAGAAAGCAAACTCCAAAGCAAGTCACTCAACCTAAGCTGGCTTTGCAAGGAATAAAGCATCCAGCTTCCTCTTTGGGGAGACATGAGTAGTGGGCCAGAGCCTGGGCTAGAAGCCAAAGTTCTTAAATTCAGTTCGGAAGGTTATCTGTCACGTCCAAATTTTGGCTAGCTCTGAGCCACCTCTGTCACTTCCAAGTTTTGGCTAGCTCGGAGCCACCTGAAAGCTGGTAGAGACAGGGGAGCAGCAAAGGAGTGTGTGGTGACCGTGAGAATGCACCTCACAGATGCCCAACTGCAGGAGGAGGCCTTGACCTGGGGCCCCAGCAAGTATGCTCTGAAATCCATCTCTGTGTTTGCATGGGGGCCATGCTTCCCACAGGTTGTTTCTGGCCAGTGGCTGAGCTGGCAGTAGTACCAAATTAGGTCATTCCTGGGAGACAGGGGCCTCCTCTGGTGATGGACTCTTGTTGAGGACTTCCTGATGGCCTTGCCAAGCCTTTCTTAGACTGCACGGTGGTCTAGACACTTTGGTACAACCTTCCTTCTCTCTCTTTCACTCGGGGTCAGCCTTGCACTGTGGTGTGGTGATTCTTCAGACTTCCTGGACTACTTCCTCATTTTTCTCACAGGCATTTCTTATAAAGAAAATCCTGGCCGGGTGCAGTGGCTCACGTCTGTAATCCCCAGAACTTTTGGAGGCTGAGGTGGGCGGATCACGAGGTCAGGAGATCAAGACCATCCTGGCCAACATGGTGAAACCCTGTCTCTACTAAAATACACACACAAAAAAAAAAAATTAGCTGGGTGTGGTGGTATGCGCCTGTAGTACCAGCTACTCTGGAGGCTGAGGCAGGGAAATCGCTTGAACCCGGGAGGTGGAGTTTGCAGTGAGCCAAGATCACGCCACTGCACTCCAGACTGGTGACAGAGTGAGAGTCCATCTCAAAAAAAAAAAAAAAGAAAAAATCCTTGGATAATAATCCCATCTTGGCCTCTGCTTGTTGAAGGGCATAACACAGGGTTAGGACTTCATGTGGTGACATTCCCATTAGCTAGGCTGAGGAAGAGGACCAGACTATAGCCCCCCACAGCCCCAGCTGGTCTGTCTGAGATGAACTTCCAGGAGGAACAGTCAAGTGATAAATAAGAACCATGCTGCAGCCTGAACCTTCAGGTGCTCACATGTTCCCCAGCCCAGGGTGATTTCCAATGCCAAATGCCACTCCCATCCTACCCAAGATGTATACAGTGGGGCTCAGTAAACTCCTTTCCCTCTCTCTCTATTTCCTACCACTAACCATCCCCTTCCTTCTGCCTTCTCCCCCGAGTAACCTCAGCTCCCCTACCAGCAGCCCCAAGGACAGCCACATGACTCAGGGACTATGCAAGAGCCTCCTTTCCCATCACCAGCACCTCTACCATCCACATCTCCAGCATCAAAACCTCCACTTCTACCATCATCACCCTCATCTCCACCAACTCCACTACCACCACTACCATCATTGCTACCTCCCCATCCATCATCACCAGCACTTCCGTCACCTTCACCCCAAACTTCTATACCTTCCACCATCATTACTTCCACCAACATCATCTCTTCTGCCGCCACCTCCACCTCCACTCCACCCTATAATTTCCTCTCCCACTTTCTATAAGACTCCAGAAAATATTCTGAGCACTTTATTGTGCCACAACTGGCAATGTGATGGTATGGTGGAGCCATGACTTCAATCCTTGCATCTACCTACCCCTCACAGGCTGTGTGACCCAGAAGAGATCTGTCTGGCTGTAAGCATCAGCTTCCCAATTTATTAACTGGGAAGTGTGTTAGTCCATTTGCATACTATTTTATTCTTTATAAAATGTATAAAGAAATTACCCAGTCTCAGGTATTCTGGGGGTATTCAGGTATTCTGGGGAGTTTCCATCCACCCTCCACAGGATTTTTTATTTTCTCAGTAGACTATTTCTCCTTCTCTCCCTCAATGTTTAGATGAACAACTAAATCAGGTTCAGGGTTATCAAGATAATTAATGCCATTTTGGGGGGGCTCTGAGGTTTGGAGTGTTGTCACCCCTGACTAGCCCTTCACTGTGAGCAGGATTCTGGTCCAGAAGCCAAGTTGAGGCTGTCAGTGGCTGTGGCATTAGGTGAGGCCCCTTGGAGGGGGTGGCCCTAATCCCAGCCTCCATCCTAAGCAGATGCCCTCCAGAAGCTTGGAGGCTTGCCAAGCCGGAAACCCCCATCCACCTTCCAGGGCAGCCTTGGAGCTGGTTCTTCCAATGGGCTCCAGGAAAACCTGCTTCCACAGCTTGCGACTGAAGTGCTTATCTTGGGGATCCAAGCAGGGCTTCTTGTTTGCAGCTGTTGTCAGTTGGATGACATGGGGAGCAGGCTCCTCTTGTCTCCCAACTTCTAGCTCCTAGGCCCCTGAGCAGCACAGAGATGGCTAGTCACCTGATTCCAGAGGAGCTGAGAAGTGGGGCTTTCACCACAGCCAGTCTTGCCCCTCCTTCCTGTGCCCGTTAGTAGTATGACTAAGTGACAATTACGTAACTCTCCCATTTGAAGTTGGGATAGAAAATGTTGTGGCTGAAGTATTTCTATTTCTCACTTTACAAGCTCCGCATGTAAGAGCTCTCACTCTATTTCCGGCTGGGTGCTTCGTGAATGAAACAGGATATTCTGCCAACTTCAGAACACACCTTTTATCATGCACTGCGAGATCAGCTGGCTTGCCTATCCTCTCCCCAATCCCCCCAGTCAGCAATATGCCAGCTCCCAGCCGGTGGAGAGCAGGAAGTCACTGAGCTAGCCAACTTGCACGGGGCTCCTAAATTCCCCTGAAGCAAGGGCAGAGAACAGACTTCCTTCGATGACAAGAGACCTGAATGCTGATAATGGGTGTTTCCTGCCTGCTTGGCTTCTAGCCTTCTCTCATTCTCCTTGGGCATTGAGCAGGGAGAAGAGATCTGGGCTCTTGCATGGTACCCCTAGCCCCTGGCTAGTTCTTCTCCCCTCTCCTTGCCAGCCAAGGGTGCCAATTCAGAGCCTCTTCTTCCTTATAACAGATGCAATGCTTCTAAAAGCCTAGTATAGCTCTGTCACAAATGAGTTGTGTGGTCTTTGGACAAAACACTTCACCTCTCTTGCCTCCATTTGCTCATCTGTGAAAGGGAAGAAATATCTACCTCACTAGATTTTGTAGAATAATAGTGAGACTCCATTGGGCACATGGACCTCAATCCACACCTTTTGTCTTCAAATTGAAATGCTTCATAATGCCTATTTAAATCTACTATAGACCATATGCACTACTCAGGCTGCCTTGAGAGTTGAGACATGAGCAGCTTCATTGGAAGATATTTATTAGGAGATGACATCATATTCTTGCATGCAAAGGTCAGCCCATGGTTGGGATTCCTGCCTTTGTTGTTTTCTACCTTGGGAGTTTGAGGGTCATTATCCACATCCATCTGGGTTTGCCATGCTTGGGCTCTAGCTAAAGTTCTTTACCAAACACACATTCCCTTAGCTTGGGAAACAAGTTGATTGGAAGGGATATTTCATCTCTGTGTGTTTGCCTTATTTACACTAAAACCCTCGAGGTTGGACCTCATGGTGAAATCATTTCGGGAATTGCTAGAGAAACCCTCATCCTTTCCTAGCCATCAGCCCCTGTTTGCAAAGGGCCCAGCACCAAAGATCGGCAATACCACTGTCCATGCCAACCCTGGCCAAGTGGAACAGACTGAAGGCACATGGGGCAGGATCAGGCCCGACTCCTCCCCCAGGAGCTAGCATGGAGGCTCCCACATCCTTCCCATGGGACAATTTGAATCCCCTTCACTGGCTAGAGGAAAGTCTCAGTCTCTCTCTCTGGGAAAACTGTGCTCTGTCATGAGGAGAGAAATTGGCCTGATGAGTGTCCTGCATTTTTCTTGGCTATAAGCTAAAGGGTGCAGGTGCTGCCAAGCACTAGGGTAGGTATGGGTGAGAACAGAAAAGAAAAGTAGTTGTTTCTTGTAATGAGGTAAACACAACTACAAGACCTCAGCACAGAATGCATTAGCAGCTTTTTAAGGGGTTCTGCTAAGAGAAAGTTTGAATGATTCTTACTGAGGCCACTGATGGTTCCAGTTCTTGAGTCCACCAAAGGCAGGCCTGGGTCTGATGGCCTTCGCCTTCTCACCCCTCCTCTGCTTCATGCCACACGTCACTTGCTGCCCTGCAAAGAGACCTCCAGGCTCTCATGGGTTTCAGAAGCCCATACTGGGGGTCTAGAGAAAAATCAACAGGGGTTCACAGATAAAGGTGTTCTGAGGTCAAAGCAGCTGGGAAAACCCTGCAGATTCCACTCTTGCCTTGGAGAATCCCAATGCACATGGCAAAGAAAAGACCCTGAGAAGTCCTGCAGTTTAACTTTGTTGAATTTAGCATGTATTAAGTGAGTTTCAACTGGAAAATTTTGCTATGACACCCCTATTAACAAAGTGTCAGTGATATGTGATGTGGGAAACAGGGCTGGACAGTATGTGTAGGGGTTCCAGAAAGGGCATAGAGCTAGGAGTTAAGACAGCTCAATTCTAGTCCTAGTCCCATCACTGACTCACTAGGCAACTTTGAGCAAATCCCAATCCTGTCTGGGCTTCTGCTGGACCTCATGGCTCTGAGAGTCTGTGCTAAGAGGAAAAAGCAGGAGAAAGTCAACTGTGGGGCATGCATGGGAGTCCAGAGTACCTGGTACCAGGCCTGACTGTCACTTTCTTGTTCTGTGATAGGTGAGCTCTTTGCGCTCTGAAGGCCTCAGATTCCTCTCTGAGAAATGAGGAGTTGAGCTAGATGGGCTCTACTCTGTAGTTCCTCTGGTCCCACTGGGGTATCACGCATTGGAAGGGACATGTGCTGGCCTGGTGGCCTTAGGACCCTGGTTCAGGGCACTGGTTCAAGACAAGCTCCACTCCACATCCACTTACAGAAAGGAGCTGTGGCTCTTTCTCCCCAAAACTTTGTGGTTTTTTTTTTTTTTTGGTTTTTTTTTTGAGATGGAGTCTTGCTCTGTTGCCCAGGCTGGAGTGTAGTGGCCCAATCTTGGCTCACCACAACCTCTGCCTCCCAGGTCCAGTGATTCTCCTGCCTCAGCCTCCCGAGTGGCTGGGACTACAGGTGTGTGCCACCATGCCCGGCTAATTTTTGTATTTTTAGTAGAGACCAGATTTCACTATGTTGACCAGGCTGGTATTGAACTCCTGACCTCATGATCCACCTGCCTCAGCCTCCCAAAGTGCTGGGATTACAGGCATGAGCCACAATGCCTGGCCTTCTTCCCATAACTTTCTAAGGGACTAGATCAAAGGAGAGCCCTCTCTTGGTTCCCATTGATTCCATCGAGGGACAGGGCCCAAGGTAGAGTCTCCTGTGTGGGCTACAACCCCCTTTTAGAATTTGGATTATGTCTTCCCCAAATTCCTATGTTGAAGTCCTAAGCCCCAGTACCTCAGAATGTGACCTTATTTAGAAATAAGGTCATTGCAGATAGAATCAGTTCAGATGAGGTCAGACAGGAATAGGGTGGGTCCATAATCCAGTGTGATCTCAGACTTGCAGCCTCCAGAACTGGGAGGCAGTACACTTCTGTTGTTGAAGCCACTTAGTTTGTGGCACTTTGTTATGGCAGCCACAGCAAACTCATATGCCCATATCCTTGTCCCCACCTCTGACGTGGTCTTGCCACCCATACTTGGTAGATGGTATGAGGACTGTATGCAGGCCATGCTTCCTACACCTTCAGACCACGAACGCTTGATCGAGAGATTTTCAATCGATTAAGTGGCAGCTAGCCTGGCCAGCCAGAAGCTGACCTGCTCTGCCTTAGACAGTGCAGGATGGAAACCCTAAAAAAAGGGTCAAAATTTTGACCCATTAATTCTATCTCTGGGATTCTGTCCCGAGAAATTTGCCTAGATACAGAAAAGCTTCATACCAAGAAAGGTCCACATCAGTGTAAAATAGAGAAAAAGCAAGAACCAATTGTGTCCAACAGGTAGGAGTGCTTAAGACAATGATGCTTCACCCATTTGATTAGAAGAGTATTGTCTTAGCTTGCATTCTCCCCAAAAGTAGAGTCTGAGACAAGTTTCTTTCGGGAAATGGTCCCAGGGAATAGGAGGGAAGGACTGGGAAAAAATGAAAGAGGAAAAGAGGAAAAGCCAACCTAAGGTGTATTATTGAGTTGCTCACTGCTATGGGCAAGTAAAGCTCAGGTCCACTGCGAGTTCTCTGAGGATACAATGGAATGCACCTTGGATTGTTTGCCCAAGACATGGAAGAAAAGAGTATTTATCTTTTCATCAAAGTTTGCCTCAGTGAATATTGACTCTCATGTTTCCAGGTTTGTACATGTGGCAAGAATGGTTTAGCAGACTGCCACAGTCAAATGACTATGGGGAAGAAAGTAGGCACACACTGGTGCAGCTGAGGGTATGAGGATGAAAGCTGGCGACACAGATATGCAGCCATTATGAAGAAGACCTGACTGTGGAACACATTTATGATATGTTAAGGAAGAGAACACGGTACACCCTTGAAAGTTTGGTGGGATCACATATGTACATAATACCCTAAAACATGTGCAAAGAAAACAGACAGGAAGGAAATATGATGAAGAGTTAA
This sequence comes from Piliocolobus tephrosceles, assembly GCF_002776525.5. Taxonomy (NCBI): domain Eukaryota; kingdom Metazoa; phylum Chordata; class Mammalia; order Primates; family Cercopithecidae; genus Piliocolobus; species Piliocolobus tephrosceles. The sequence goes on along the minus strand of NC_045445.1, from coordinate 4,267,799 downwards.
CAGTTTATTTATCTCTGAGTAGTGAGATCATCTGTGGTTCTCTTTCTTTTTCATTTCCTTCTTTGCATATATCTATATTTCCTGGTTTCTTTAACAAACAGGTATTACTTTTAAAATGAAAAGGAGTTAATGAAGCAGTTTGCACACTTGAGTGGGCACAGAATCATGTGGAGTGGTTGTAAAAACACAGTTGATGGGCAGAAGCTTAACTTCACGAGTGTGCACCCCATGCAGTCACACAGGGCCCTTACTTAGATGGCCCCAAGCTTGGTTTGATGCTTTGCTGTCACCATCTTGAAATACTCAATAATTTTTGAACAAGAGACTGCATTTTCATTTTGCCATGAGCCCCACAAGTTATGGTAGCCAGTCTTGGCTGGGCCCTATACCCAGAATCTCTGCTTCAATCATCTGGGGGCAGGCCTGAGAATTTGCATTTCTAGGATGCTCTAGGTGATACTAATACTACTGGTTTGTGAACCGTAGTTGAGAACCACGGTGTAAGAATAATAAAAAAGATTGCACTGACTAAATAGCTCCCAGGTGCATTTAAGAATGTATTTATAGACCATTAACTACTTTGGAATAGAGAACATGTATTGAAGATCAGTCAGAAATGAAAACATGGTGGCTCCCAAATGAGAATGCAAATCAATGAGAAATCCCAAAGTGTGGTTCGGTGACAATAGGTCCCTCAGAGGATGGTGACCTGGCACTGGTCTTGACACACCCTCTTTGGGCTTCCATCTCTGGTCAGCTCCTTTCCAATTGAGCAACACTGGGCAAGCTGCCCTCAGTCTGTCATCACTTGTGAAATGGGATAACAAGACCTGCCTCACAGAGTTTTGGGTGACAGCTGAGGGCCTTGAAGTCCTAACTCATGATTCCTTGGGACACATGGCTCCTGGGGTAGCCTCAGCTCCCCCATGTCTTCTCCACTAGCCCTTGAGTTCTCGCTGAGAGCAGGGAACCCCGCTCTGACCTTCTGGGTTCTGCTGAAGGGCAAGGTTGTTGAGAGGCTCCCGAGGACAAAGCTAGGACCCTGGAGGGGAGGCAGTAGTGGTAAAACTACTTCCTACAACACCAGAGCTCTCCTGCAGTTAGAATCCCCCAGGAAGGCCCCAACTGCCCTGGGAGTGCCTGTGGGTTTCCTAGGGAGCCAGAGCTTGGAAAAGGGGAGCACACCCATCTTCTTGAGTTACTGTTCTGAAAGGCGCTAGAATTCTACCTCTGGCATTGCCCAAAAGGAGGTCCTGGCAGGAAGAAGAAAGGACAGGGTACAGATGTGGAAGCATCTGTCTCCCACCCCACTCCTGGCTTTCTCCACCCAGATGCAAGTCGGGTGAGATGGAGGCACGTGCCTCCCTCTCCTGCTATGGCTGCTTTCCCCGTGGGGGTATCATGCAAAGGCAAAGATGATGTGGCCGTCCATGTGAACTGAGGTGCCTCTCAGCCACTGCCCTTGTCACAGGCTGGCAATTGTCAGGGCTAATCCAAGTAGCTGGGAAATAAGACTTCTTGGATCGATGTTAACACTTTGTGTTATTTAAACAGGTCTTTCAGGGGCCAGTGAAGAAATTCACTTTGCCACACTTGCTGCCATGCCAGCAGGCTAATTGGGTGTTGCTTGTGCCTGCTATTGAATCAGGTCTCTTTGGCTGTTCGACTCATAAATCAGGGCCAACAATCTCAGCCAAAAGGGAGAGCCAGCTGCTGCTAAGCAAGAGCTGCGGGCCCCACCTTAATCTGACATTGACCCAGTTAGGTGACCTTTGGCAAAAGCCCTATCCTTTTCTGAGTCTCAGTGTCCAGGTCTGCTGGGGCCTTGGGACACGGATGTTACAAACTCCCTGGGTTTCAAGGAATATCATGGGACAGAGAGGCTGCTCAGCCACAGCAGTTCCACAGGTTCTGTGAGCTCACTGTCCCAGAGGCATTCTGGCCAAAATTTGAGGATCAATGCCCAGACAGGGGTGCTAGAAAAAGCATCACTGCTCAAGCTGCAGGCCACTGGCAGATCCTGACACCCAGGTGGGCCCAGGGGAGTCAGTGATGGATGTCAGTGATGGAAGGTGAGTCCAGCCTGATCTAGAACAGCACCTTCCTTCCCCTGCACTGAATGGCTGCAGAGGAATCTGCCCTCCAATCTGGGGAATTCCATCCCTTCAGCAGCAGTTGGGGAGCACACACAGCCCAGAGTCCAGCAGGCCTGAAGCCAGTCCTTGTACTATCACATCTCCTCCGAGTGAACATAGGCAAGTCATTCCCCCATAATCCTCAACTGTAAAATGGGCATTATAGTAAGAGCTTTCCAAAACCTTGGGGACTGTTCTATGAATCAAAGGAGACAATCAGTGGCAACCCCAAAGCACAATGCCTGGCACACAGTAAGAGCTTAAGAGCCAATTCCTTTCTGGATCAGTTTCCTAAGGCTGCTGTAACAAATTACCTCCAACTTGGTGGCTTAAAACAACAAATGTTTATGCTCTTACTGCTCTGGATATCAGAAGTCTGAAATGGGTCACACTGGGCTAAAATCAGGGCACCAGCAGACTGTGTTCCTTCTGAAGGCTCTAAAGGAGAATCTGTTTCTTCGCCTTTTCCAGCTTCTAGAGGCCACCTGTGTTCCTTGGCTTGTGGCCTTTCCTCAAATCACTCCACTCTCTTGCTTCCGTCCTCACATCTCCTACTACTGACACTGACCCTCCTGTGCCCCTCTTATGATTACATTAGGACTCATCCGGATAATCCAGGATGATCTCACCATCTCAAGAGTCTTGATTTAATTCTATCTGCAGTGTCACCTTTGCCTTGGAAGGTAACACACTCCCAGGCTCTGGGGTGTGGGGAGAGGCATTGTTCTACCGACCACATCTTCTCTCCTCTCTCTAGAGTTCCTATTCCTGATCATTCCAGTTCGGAGCAAACTCAGGGGGCTGAGTCAGAAGAGCCCTTAGAAGCCACCTACTGTGTTTGGCTCTGTCTATTCCAGCACCCTGGCTAGACTGTCAGCCCCTGAAGGCAAGGACACAAACTAGTCTTGTTCACTGCTTAATGCTCACCTCCACACCACCTCAGCACAGAGACTGGACAGAGTCAGCACTTGGTACATCTGTGCCAATTTCATGTTGTGGAATGAACTTGAAGACACTAAATAGATGCCTCCTGATCCTCAAAATTCACTATCTCCGCTTTAAAAAGAGTAGCAACTGGTTTATCTGTTTCTTTTTAAAAAGTTATCAGGATGAGGGCCAGGCGCGGTGGCTCAAGCCTATAATCCCAGCACTTTGGGAGGCCGAGACGGGCGGATCACGAGGTCAGGAGATCGAGACCATCCTGGCTAACACGGTGAAACCCTGTCTCTACTAAAAAATACAAAAAACTAGCCGGGCGAGATGGCGGGCGCCTGTAGTCCCAGCTACTCCGGAGGCTGAGGCAGGAGAATGGCGTGAACCCGGGAGGCGGAGCTTGCAGTGAGCTGAGATCTGGCCACTGCACTCCAGCCTGGGCGACAGAGCGAGACTCCGTCTCAAAAAAAAAAAAAAAGAAAAAAAAAAGTTATCAGGATGAGGAGACTGGCCCAGAGAGAGGAACGGACTTGCCCAAAGCCACAGGAAGTAGCATGCATCCCAGGCTCCCACCATCCTAGAGCAAATTGTGCTTCCCGTTGACACTCATTTTGCAAATGAGACCTGTGAGGTTCAGGAGGCTGTACGGCTGGCGGGCAGCAGAACCTGGATGTACACCAGTGCTTTTTGCCTCCCAGATCAAGAGAACCGGAGCTATCTGACCATAGCACGCTAGAGGCCACAACCAACAGGAACACAGCAATAAGGACAGACAAGTGCCCTTGGGGAGGCTCAGGGTGGCAACTACCCCATGCAGAGGAAGTGCAGGGAGATTGATCTGGGAGAAAGAAGGCTGCCTGCTGGTTACCACCCTGAGTCTGCCCTGACCGCAGCCCCTCTCACAGGCTCTGAGGCCCCAGCACATCATTACTCTCCCTGGGCTGCTCACAGGGTGTCGTCCCCACCTTAGCATGGGCCCTGGTGACGTGCAGGTGGCAGTGGCTCAGCACTGCCAAAGGGGCACAGCAAAGGTTGCCACCTGCTGTTCACTCACACACAAATAACACGTGTGTGCACACATTTGCACGTGTGCGTTCACACGCGTACACATGCACACACACACTCACCTTCATATGTACTTCCCCTCCCACGCACACACACAGGCAGCTTCAAGGCCGTCTACCCTCCCTTTTCCCCAGGATTGCAGTAGCCGCCTTCTCTGCCCCACATTGTGCCCCTTTGCCGGCACTCCCGGGCTCATGGCAGTGGGGGTGGGGAAGCACAAGCAGAAATGAAAGAACAGATTTTGAGCCGTCCTCATCAGGAATGGCTGTCCCATCTAGAGTTCCCGGACAGGATTTTCCATGCCTTTCTGAAAGGGCCACTCAGAGTCTCAGCCTGTGCAGTGAATAGGACACTGAGCATCTGTCCTAGACTTTGCTTCCGTTCATGGAGTGGAGCCTTTTGACTGTTTGCCAGGAGCAGAGAGGTCTGGGGTGCTGTGGAAAATGGGGCTCAATGTGCATATGCTGTGTGCATTCATTTGTGGGCATGTGCATTTATGTGTGAGTATGCCCCTGGGCATGCTTCCGGGTTTGGGCACGTCTGTGTGTTGACAAGTGAATGTGTGTGTGTGTGCGTGTGTATGTGTGTGTGTGTGTGTGTGTGCCTGTCTGGTGGTACATGTGCATGTGTGTACATACGCATATGTGTGTGCATGTGTGTATGTGTCTGCATGTGTGTCTGCACATTGCCTGTCTCAGTCAGCTTGGCTGCTATAACAACATACCATAGACTGGGTGGCTGAAACAACACATTTATTCCTCACAATTCTGGAAGCTGGGAAGTCCAAGATCAAGGTGCCAGCAGATTCAGTTCCTGGTGAGAGGTCTCGTTCTGTCTGCAGACAGCTGCCTTTTCACTGTGGCCTCACAAGGCAGAAGGAGACAGTGAGCTCTAGTCTCGCTTCCTTTTCTTGTAAGGACGCTATTCTCATTGTGGGTCCCCATCCTCATGGCCTCGCCTAACTTTATCTCCCAAGGGCCCCACCCCCAAATACTGTCACATTGGGGTCAGGGCTCTAACATGAATTTTGAGGTGGACACATGTATTTCATAGCAGTGCCCGTGTGTGTGTGTGCACGTGCCTGTGTGTGTACATGCGTGTGTGTGTGCATGTGTGTGTGTGTCTCAAACAATCAGCAGCTCTGCCATGCTGCTGCCACCACTGTCCCCTCTGGATTTCCTGAATGAGGTTATCTTCTGTCTTCTCCAGATCTAAGCACTTGGAGCTCTGGACTTGGCCAGTCTCCATCACAACCCTGCAATCACCTCTCTCAGTGTGGGTATCAGCATGGAAAACATGAACAAGGCCAGGCGTCCCTGGCTGCCTTCACAGCCAGGGCAGCACCATGACCTCAGAGCCTGACCCCAGAGCCCACTCGAAGCTTCCATATGCTTCCATCGTTCTCTCTGCTTCTCCCCCGGAAGATCCCTATTACTCCTTTAAAGCCCAGTTCCAACACCTATTCCCCAGGAAACCTGGCAGCATGCATCCCAGGAGGCTTAGTCACTCACGCCCTTGCCTGGGCTCCCACAGTGCCTTGCGTGAAGCACTTTTACAGCTCTTGCCAGGTGGCACTTTCGGTACTTCTGTCTCCACAGCTACCAAGTGAGAGCCTGGCACTGGTTCATTTTGTTGTACCCAGCACCTGTTTGTCGAGTGACTAAAAGAGTGCCTACTATTGTCTCATGAAGATTCAAGGGCAGTGCCAGGGGGAACACTTGGCTAGGTCTTTTCACTGGTGATGAAGTTCTGACAAGATTGCGCCATAGGAGACAAGGACAGTCAGGAAACATCGTGCTGCAGTTTCTCTCTCCATCAAGGTCAGTTCCCATCATCCCCCACCCCTGGCAAGCAGCACAGGTCACAGAGGAGGTGCAAAGCTCTGTGTCCTCCCAAATAGAGCCCCTCCCCACCCTAGACAGGAGGCCTGCTTCTCTTGACACTGGGAAGCCTCCATAAGCATTGGAGTGATCACAGACCCGAAGACTGGTTGCCCCTTCCCCAGACTGATAGAGACACCAAAGCCTAGAGGGACAGCACGTAACCAGGGTCTCTCAGCAGAGCAGTCACAGAGCTGGGTTCGGCCATGTCCCTGTGTGGCATAAGAAGCCCCGCCTTGCCTCAGGGAAGTAGAGGCTCCAGGCTCTTCCTTTCCTGCAGACATGTGAGCAGCAGATGGAAGCCAAGTCCAAGACCCTGAGAAGCACCATGGCATCTCAGGGCACTGCAGCCTGCCATGGAGATGAGGCTAAGGAGCCGAGATGGCCACAGCCCCTGATTTCTCTGAATGGAATTGGAAAGAATGAGGCTATGGCTGTCACTCCCACCTCTATGTGCCATGCTGCCAGCACTGGGAAGTCACATCTCTACTCATCACCAGTCTCATGCCTTACAAACTTGGGGAGCCTTCAAAGTGCCCACTTAAATAAACACAGGCACTTCCAAATCCCCGCTGCTGAAAAGGGGCAAAACCCCAAGTGGTCCCAACTGAATCCATGGCGCAAGAGCTGGGCCAACGCAGAGCCTGACCAGAAATGGCAGGCCAGGGGCAGGGAGGAGGAATCTTTGGAAGTTTTATTACTTTTTGCTTTGTGATGACTGGCTTGGAGCCCACACAGTTCTTGAATACATAATAGGGAATTGGGCGAGCCTGCAGAAATAAATTTTATTAGCACACAATCACTGCAACCCCAGACAGGGCCTTCTTTCAACAGGTCCGGTCAATTAGCAGAATAATGCAAGGGCTGGTTTTCGTTTTAAAGGGTTTAATTAAAGTTTGGGTACAATGAACATGCAAGCCACCAATCTGTCTTTCAAGGCATGTATTATCTGGAAATTGATTGTAACTTATGCTTCTTTCTAGAAGTGTAATTCCTTAGAAGACATGGAAGGCGCCCCCTCCACCTCTCCCCGCCCCACCCCCACGAACACTCCTCCCTATCTCCCCAGCTCCTCTCCACCCAACCCAAACTGCCCTATCCCTCCTGCCATAATTTAGTCAACAATGCCAAGGTTTCACATGTGGTTCAGTGGGGACCAGTGCTCCCCTGGGGAGAAAACCCAGCCCCCAGGTCTACTGTGTGTGGGCAGGAGCCGGGAGCCCAATGTACCTCTTCCCTCCCTCACAGAGCTGGAGGCCAACGCGCCAGCTTTATTTGCCCTGAAAGAACAGAGAACACCGAGTCTCAAGTCAGTCACTGCTGCCGAGAGCAACAGGTTTGAGGGGGAGGGTGTGCAGGGCTGGCAAAGGACAGCCCCTGTGCGGAAACGGGCCTCCCTCACACAGCCCCATTCGTCAGGTCAGTCCGCACAGGGTGCTGCTCCCTCTCCAGCTGGTGGGCAGCTCCTTCGGCTGGACCACCCTTGAAGAGATGCCAACTGTTTGTCACTTTTCTGCCTGGCACAGTGCTGGGCAGTGGACAGGGTGGAGGTCTAGTGAGGGCCTCTACTCTGGGGATCTTAGAGCACAGCCGGGAGGCAGCAGGAGCCAGTTTGGGGGTTCTGAGGTCAGTCGAGCCTGAACTGGAATACTGGCTCCTGGGGCCACCCCTGCTGGGCACTGTGTGGCTTTGGGCCACCGTTTCCTCATCTGTACAATGGCTAGACAGAGAGAACCTACCTCCTCCACACTCACAGCTTCTGGTTGTCACTCCCGTCACAACTCTGGTTGTCCTGTGAGGACCTCCCTGGACCAGCACTATCTGCAGTGGGGCAGGCTGCTCTGCAGGCCTCCGGGGAGCACCCAGTCACTGGAGCTGTGGGGACAGGGGTGTCCCAAGGCTGGGCCTGCCCTGCCTCATCCCCTCCACGAGTGTGGTCTCGCGTGCCCAGGCAGCAGGCAGCACGAGTTGATGCAGGGTGACTCCGGGGGCCCTGGCACGCCTTGAGCCTTAAGCCGGTCAGTCTCTGGGAACCTGTGGGAAAGACAGGCAGGGCCTCTCGGGTCAGGCAGGCCTCCGGCACAAAGTGCTGACAGGTGGGGAGACCCAGGCCCACAGGAGGCAGGGCTGTGCCCGAGGTCCCTTGCAAGTCAGGGCCCCGGGGCGGGGGCGGTCCCCGAGTCCTCAGCCAGGGCTCTCAGCAGGGCCTCCCAAGGTGCCCTGGGCTCTGGAGGACCCAGCAGCCCCGCCCAAGATCCTCGGAAGGAACCAGTATAATGCTGGGGTCAGAGTGGGAAAATGTCCCACCTGGTTTGGGTGACTCTGAGTCCTTCTCCAAAGTTCACCTGGTGAAGGTGGCGTCTGCCCGGTCGGTGCACACTGTCCCCGGGAGCACAAGACACATCTGAGAAACAGCGGCCTTGGCCCCAGTGGTGGCTGATGGGGCTTTCCCAGTGGATGACCAGGGGAGCCATGGACCTCCTTCCCCCTCCCTCCCCCTCTTTCCATCCCTCTCTCCCTCCCTCCTTCCCTCTCTCCCTCCCTCCCTCCCTCCCTCCTTCCCAGGCTGTCAGGGAGATGCAGGGATGGGGCCTGGGCTCTGGATTCTGGGTTCCTTTGGGACTCCTGCCTGAATGTCTATCTGTCTCCCATAGCCCTTCAAAGGAGTGGGCTCCTCCCCACAAGCTGGGGGGCTCTGCCATTTGCAGGCTGGTGGCTTTCTCAGCTGCTCCTGTTGCAGGGCCACTCCGCAAAGAGAGCAGGTGGGAGATCAGTCACAGACCCACAGGGAGGTCCCTGACCTGGCTAAGATATCCACGGGTCTGATATGACACTGGGCTCTGGGAGCAGAACCCTGTCCTGCCACAGCACAGATGTGGGTGGTTCTGTGTCCCCAACGTAGTGGGGATGCACTGCAGAGACACAGCATGCAGTCCAGGCTGTCCCTCCCCACTGCCAAGCTCGCCATTGCCGTCAGGTGCCATGGAGGGCCACCATTGTCATCATTGCCATAGAGGGCCAAGAGGAGCGGGAGCCACTGGGGAGGCAGAGGTCTGCTGGAGCTGAGGGTGGGCCTTGGAGAGTGACACCTCCACAAGACTAGAATGGAGCCAGAGAATGAGGACACATCAGCAGCCTGACCTGTCAGGGTCCCCCCAGTCCCCACTAAGGGCAAGTGGCCAGAGGTCCTCAGAAAAGGCCCCCAGGGAGGTCCTCAGAAAAGCCCCCCAGGGAAACCCAGAAGCCCCCAACATAGAGCTCCAGGGACTGAGAAGAGTCTGGTGAAAACAGAAACTACCGTGTAGTCCTGGTGACCCTGGTGCCAAAGGAAGGAGTGGGGTTGGGGGAGGGGACCGCCACTCCCTGGGGCTCCAAGCACTGCCTCCCCCTCAGCTCCAGAGCTGGGGCTGAGGATACAGTTTCATAGAGTCCACCCCTTCTTCCCTAGACCCCAAAATAAGAAAGTGGAATCTGAGAGCCTAAAGAATTCCTAGGATTCCTCCCCTGCCAAATTTAGCCCTGGAATGGTCCGGACAACTCATGGTGGAGCTGCTGAGATTTTTCTGGGTAATGACAATGGGTCATCACTTCCTGCAGGGACTGGTCTCCTGGTCAGAAATCAGTGGGTTTGTCACAGCTAAGTTAGGCCTGAGTGCCAGGGGTCTAGGGACTGCCTGTTAGCCCCACTCTAAGGGAGAAAGAAGCTGATGGGTCTAGTCATGGGGCTGGAGTCAGGGCTTCCTGCCCCTAGTGGAGCTCCTGGAGGAATGGATTCCACGCAGCAGCTAAAGGAGACAGTGCTCTAGTGTGAAAGTGCTGTCCAGAGTTATAGATTCTTTCATCAATTCCAAGGAATATGGCTCAGGTGCTGTGAGCTAAGGCACAGGTATGGACAACTCAACACAGGGCAGAGAGACTTGAGAACACGGCTGGGAGCTAGGTGACCTCAGGCATGTGGGTTCCACTCTCAGTCTCCAGGTTTGCTATTGTAAAGCAAGACTGCCAACTGAACATCCCACACAATGCATGAGTGGGGATTAGTTGAGACAATCGGGCAAATGCTTAGCAGAGCTGGATGGAGGCAAGGCTAACTCTTGAAGGGACTTGACTGCCATACAGAAATGCCTAAGGAGAATGTAAAGCAAGGACAAAGCAAGAAAAGAGGACATAGGTGTGGCATATCCCCTTTGACCTCTACATGCATAGCAGTGCTGGCCTTCACACCTGGAGTACCGTCCAGTGAATTCCTCAATACACAACTCCCTAACTCAAGGCTGGAAGGCCACCCAGCCCCCAGGTAGCCTTGTCCTTGCTCTTTTCTGACCCTCTTTGTTGCATTCTGGATTCCCTTATGCAAGGAACAGTCAATGCCAGGTCCATCTCCCTTCAAAATCCTCTGAAATCAAGTGATATTGGGTAAGTCACATTTCTACCCATTCTAAGCATCAGTTTTCTTACCTATAAAATGCAGGCTTATTGCACACAGGAGGGGTCCAAAGTTGATTGGTTCCTTCTGTCAGGTCTCTGAGCCCAAGCCAAGCCATCGCATCCCCTGTGACTTGCACGTATATGCCCAGATGGCCTGAAGTAACTGAAGAATCACAAAAGAAGTGCAAATGCCCTGCCTCGCCTTAACCGATGACATTACACCACAAAAGAAGTGAAAATGGCTGGTCCTTGCCTTAAGCGATGATATTATCTTGTGAAGTTCCTTTTCCTGGCTCATCCTGGCTCAAAAAGCTCCCCCACGAGCATTTTGTGACCCCCACTCCTGCCCGCCAGAGAACAATCCTGCTTTGACTGTAATTTTCCTTTACCTACCCAAATCCTATACAACGGCCATACCCTTATCTCCCTTCGCTGACTCTCTTTTCGGACTCAGCCCGCCTGCACCCAGGTGAAATCAACAGCCATGTTGCTCACACAAAGCCTGTTTGGTGGTCTCTTCACACGGATGCGCATGACACCTTCTACATCCTAAACATGGTTATACCCACAGCTTTCCTCTTCAAGGCAGATAATTCCCTCCCCAGCCCCAGCTTACAGCATTCCACCTTCAGGTCCCTTTAACCTGGCCTCACCCCAGGTGTCAGGAGCCTCAGGGTGGAGCCTGACTTTGCCAGCTAGAGTGGGAGGCTAAGGAAGGTTGATAAGCTGTTGTAGTTATCCATGGCTTGGGCTTCTCTCAAGATTGCCAAGAGCTTCAGCTTTGTCCCCTGGTTTGGCAACAGGAAGTCAGCACAGGATCTTATCATTGGCCGAGCTCATTGAATGAATGACAGTGAATGACAATGCAATTGGCAGCAGCTGGGGGTAGGTGGAAAAATAAGGGGAGGGCAGTGAAGAGAGGTAGAGAAAGCCCTGAGCTGGGAGGTAGGACACCTGAGATCAAACAACCCCACCCCACGTAGTCTTGAGCATGGCACTCTCCACTGCCTTTTTGGGCTACACTGGAGTCTCAAAGTCTTTGAAATACGTACCTCTCTTGAAATTCTTTGTTCCCTGTCTCTCTTCCCTGTGAAGTGGCAAATATCAGAAGGGCAGCAAGAAGCTTGATCTCAGTCACTGTTCTACCTCCAATGCCAAGTACACACAATCAGCATTTGATAAATATGCAGCGAACAAGAGAATCAACAGAGGAATACTTGAAAGGAAGGAACAGGAACATGTTTGGTAATTTGCAAAGAACTGTGCACACCCAAGGGAGCCCTCTTATGGAAGTATAGTGGACCAAAGGCAGGAACAAGAAGTCAGGCTCTTAGGCTCTTCTTCTTGAGACAGCCAAGCAGAGATTGTCTACTCAGAGTGCCTTGGCCAGGTCAGCTCTTACTTCTAAACTTGGTGTTGGTCAGTGCTGTCTTCAAGGGAGTCACCTGCATTCCCTGTGATCAGAGTTCATGTCCAGGAGTCAGCCACCGTGGGGCCCAGAAGGAAGGAGAGCCTGAAGCCTGTGGCAGCCCCGTCTACAGTCGTATGCTTTGAGGACAAGCTGCCACTATGGATCTAGGGCTCCAAGGTCAACACACATTTGTACTGCTTCCTGGAATCCTGGCATTATTCTTTTAGAATAATGGGAGAGTGTGTGTTAAATGTGAGGAGGAGACAGGAGAAGAATGCTGCCATTCAGCCCCTCCCCAGATGGACCAAGACAGCATGCCTGCTGTCCTTGTTCAGCTGTTTGAGCTGACCTGTGCCTGGGGTAAGATAACAGACAGCAAGTAAGTAAAAGAGGGAGGGAGAGAGGGAGACAGAAAAACTGAAAGAAGGAAGGAAGGAAGGAAGGAGGAAGGAAGGGAGGGAGTGAGGGAGGGAAGAAGAGAGAGAGGAAGGGAATCTTAGAGGCTGCATCTTCTAAATGTTTTAATTCCCCCAAAGATTTGTCTCAAGATCATCATCTCTTGCCTTTAGAATGCTGTGTTCTACTAGAAGTTTTTCGTGTTTGTTTGTTTGTTTTACTCAAGTGCGAAAACAAGCACTGCCTAACCATTAGCTGTTAACAACCGGCTCCCAACACCCAATTCCAGAAAAAGAGTCTCCAACCAAGCCCTCTGGAATGCCTTTGTTGGTGCCCTAGAAAAAGGAGGGCTGTACCTTCAAACTCTGCTGTTTTAAGACCAGTTTTAAGATGAAGAGCACCCTAAAGATCATTCTAGTCTTTCCCTCTCATCATAAAGGTGTGAACACTGAGGCTAGAGGCGGGGGCAGGGCAGGCCTCTCCTGAGATTTCCATGTCAGGTCCAACCAAAAAGACTGCCATATCATCAGACCCCATTTCAGCTTCATCTGAACTCAGACTCCCATCAGAATACAGGGCCTGCAGTATAGCCCTACGGCCAACATGGAAGGCAATTCTGGACATTTCACAGAAGCATGCCCATATGGGAATTTGCCCATATGGGAAATTTATAGCCCATGGTCCTGGCTTGGGGTCTGAGTTGGGCATGCACTGGGACATAAGCTTGGAGTTTTAGACTTTGGGATGGCTCATGGGCTGTGCTGCAAGCACAAGGATATCAAGGCTCCATCTCATAACCAGGCTATGAGTGGGCATCCGCTGCCTGTGCAGGCCTGAGCACACATGCCCAGAAAACACAACCCAAACTCAAACACGAATGTTGTGAAAACACAACATTTTCAAAACCACAGGCAAATAAAGCCTTGCAAGCCTGGCCCAGACGGGTGCCAAGCTTCTGCTGTCTTTGTGGGAACATCTCCTGTCAGTGGCAGACCTTGGGATCAGAGCATGTACCAGCTCCAAAGCCAGACCTAGGAGCCACTGAGCTGCCACCCTGAGACCTGTGACACTGGGTAGGCTGCTCTGAGAGGCAGTGAAGATTCTAATGGAGTCTGAAGTTAGGCTCCCTGTGTTCAGATCCTGCCTCTGTCACTGACTGCCTGGCTGCTCTTGGGTGTGTTACCTATTCTGTGGCATCTCAGTTTCCTCAAAAGCAAAATGGAGCTAATTGTAGAATTTTTGAAATGCCAAAATGAGTGTGATGGTCAGGTTTATGTCTCACTTGGTCTAGGCTCTAGCCCCTACTGACTCCATCAAACACCAGCCGAGTTGTTAATACGGAGGCATTTTGTAGTTGCCGTTGACAATCTACAAGTGGACTTGAAGTAAAGAAGATGACCAATCCTGGATGATGTGGGTGGGCCTCACACAATCAGCCCAGAGGCTTGAAGAGCACAGACTGAGGTTTCCCAGAGAAGAGAAAATTCTACCCCAGGACTGCAGTGTCAACTCCTGCTTGAGTCTCCAGTCTGCTGGTCTGCCCTGCACATTTCAGACTTGTCAGCCCCACAATTGCACAAACCAATTCCATCACATATATATGTCCAGTTGACCCTTGAACAGGTCTGAACTGAGCCGTCCGCTTATACGTGGAGTTTCTTCCACTTCTGCTACCCGAAGACAGCAAGACCCCTCTCTTTCTTCTCCTTCTTATCTTACTCAATGTGATGATGAGAATGAAGACCTTTATGATGATCCGCTTCCATTTAATGACTAGTAAATATATTTCCTCTTGCTTATGATTTTCTTAATGATCTTTTCTTTTCTCTAGCTTACTATACTGTAAGAATGCAGTATATAATACATATACAAAACATGATATTAATTCACTGTTTACATTATCAGTAAGGCTTCCGGTCCACAGTAGGTTATTAGTAGTTAAGTATGCGGGGGAGTCAAAAGTTATACATGGATTTCTGACTGCACAAGGATTGGCACCCCTAGCCCATGCGTTGTTCAAGGCTCAACTATATATATTTCCTACTGGCTCAGTTATCTGGAAAACCCTGCCTGATGCAGTGAGCTAGTGTAAAGTGCTTTGGATGGCATCAGGCACCTAAGTAAGTACTACACAAGTGACCGTCAAATAAACTAGCAGCTTGGGCAGGGCAGGGAGTTAGGAAAGAGTGATAGTGCCCCCACTCTCCACTTATCCCCAAGGGTGCTCATGTATCCAGAGAGTTCATTGCTTAGGTAGGGGGTGAAGAGAACTTCCTGAATCTCAGGAAATGGTTTCCAATCCAAATCTGGCCAACAGAAGACTACAAATAAGTGACCCACAGGGCCCCCTCATCTCTCACTTGAATATGCCACCGAATCCTCCGGCCAGCTTGTTTGAGTGCATATTCTGAGTTGATAGGTCAGGGGAGGAGTCTGAGATTCTGAGATTCTGACAAGCTCATAGAGAATGGTGACATGGCTGGTCCCTGGATCACCATTTTGGTGGCAAGATCCTAGATGACACCCCTGCTGAGGGATACTTGGCCCTTATTCAATCCTCCAGGGCTACACAGGGATCTCACTACCAACTAAGGCAGCCTATTTGTTCTTTGGTCTGCATCCTCCCATCCCACCCCAGCCAACAACCTTACAGCTGCCTTTAATAACTGAATAGTTTTGTAGATGACCTTGGGCTGCAAGACCTTTTACTTCCCTGGGGCTTCATCTTTTCCTTTGTAAAAGGAGGGGGTCAAATTAGACCTGTGGATTAGAGCCCTCTTTGAAACTCTGCTTCTGCCCAGATACTCTGTGAATGAATTTCATAGCACTTGAAATAGAGTTGGGAAACACTGTTCATTTTATCTTCTTCCTGAAAATTCAAAGCATATAACATAATAAAGGCTCCGATAAGTCCTACTAGAAAGAGAACTACTTAGTGTTGTTCAGCCCTAAAGCTCCCAAGTTATTTTTGATCTCTGAATCTTTTTCCTTGGAACAGTTATTCACATCTGGCAAAACTCATGTTCCTTATAAGACATTTCTGGAAAAACTGAACTCGATGGACTTTAAAAGGCCTTCCAGAACCAACAGGTTTATTAATTTCCACAAGATTCATAAACGTGGATGGCTCTTAATTGTCATTCATTCACTGGGATGTTGAGAGATGCTATGGCTCACAGACTGGATTCTGGCTGAGTACAAATAGCCACAACACCCTTGCCAGTAGCCCGGGGACTTTGGTGTAGCAACCATTTGAATGTCTGAATTTGACACTCTGACGGCAGATGAGCTATGCAGTGATTCCTCCCAGTACTGCACACAGAATAGAGAGTGTAGGCCAACTGCAGGCTACTGTCCACCAAGAAAGGTTTGCAGCAGAGGATCTGGGTTATTTGAAGATTATAGATGTATTTTAAAGAGCAGATAAAAGTTAAGGAACTTCTACCCAGAAAAATACACAGAAGTGCACCTGCATGCATGTATGCATATGCACATACAATATTCTGCACTCAAATCCAAGGGTCTCATAGATAAATTGAAGCCTCTCTGGGCTTCCTAGGAGCGAGTGTCTGAGCTTGACTCAAGAATCCCTGGAATGAGCCGGGCGCGGTGGCTCAAGCCTGTAATCCCAGCACTTTGGGAGGCCGAGACGGGCGGATCACAAGGTCAGGAGATCGAGACCATCCTGGCTAACATGGTGAAACCCCGTCTCTACTAAAAATACAAAAAACTAGCCGGGCGAGGTGGCGGGCGCCTGTAGTCCCAGCTACTCGGGAGGCTGAGGCAGGAGAATGGCATAAACCCGGGAGGCGGAGCTTGCAGTGAGCTGAGATCCGGCCACTGCACTCCAGTCCGGGCGACAGAGCGAGACTCCGCCTCAAAAAAAAAAAAAAAAAAAGAATCCCTGGAATGGTCTTGGGACTCCTGGGAGGGCCTTACCTCTGACCCCCTTTGAGTGCCAAAACTGTCTGGAGACTTCCTATTTGTCTAGTGCAAGCAGGGGCAGGAGTGGGAGGTGGGCTCACCTTCCTGGAGGTGAGCACCCTCCCTGCCCTTCAGAGCTGTCATTCTCACAGGGCCATGAGACAGATGCTAGTTGTCTCCCAGACCTGGCTAAATTCAGAAGGCAAAAGCAGTTATAGGAGTGCATTGGACAAGAGGGCAAGTTTGGGGCTTCTGCTGAGGGGTTCGAGAATGGTCGGTATTAACCACAAAGATAGCTTCTTGGAGGTGGGGCTTTGAATTGCGATTTGAAGAATGTGGGTTGTGGCTTGGGGGGATCTAAGACCAGTTGTTCCTTGCAGAGGGGGCTAAAGGCTTGGGGATGGGAAAGTGGGTTCATTTGAGACAGTGGAGAAGGCAGTACAAAGGAAAGGCAAGTGTGGGTCAAGTGGAGGGTATGTGTGAACTCACAGCAATTCAGGTGTGATTAGCAAACCAGCTCTCCTTTCAACAAATTTGCCCCAGGCTCTCCTCTATGCAAAGCCTGCAAGCAGGTATGGCAGACAGAGCTCAGTCAGCCAACTCAATCGCTCTGGAATTCCCCACCCCCCACCTAGCAGCTGTCCTGTGCCTTCCCCACAAGCCTCCTCCAGCCTCAGCCCCACCCTTACTCTGCCAGCAACAGGCTCAGCTCAGGCTTTGCAGAGAAGAGTCTTTCAGGGTCCTCCCCACCTCAAAATCCCTACACACCTTCCTTCCCTCTTTCTTCTTTGGCTTCAATCTCAAAAGAAGAAGGATTACTCGTTCCTCTGTGGAAAGCTGATTTATTCCTGTGGTCCTGGACCCCATCCTGCCTTATTTCCTCCAGGACCTCACTTCATCTAGAAAGAGTGCTCTGTTCTGGCTGCCTCTACTTCCCCCAAACCACCCCAACCCCTGCTTACAACGCTGAAGCACCCAGCAATTTTTGGTGCATCCCCTTCTCCTCTCCACCCTGTAAATATACCTGCCCCACAAAAACACTGGTCCACACTCCTTTCTCCTGACTAACCTTCTACCTATGCTTCACATATCAGCAAAGCCATCACAACTTAAGGGAACCCTCCCTCCAGATTACTTAGAATTCCTATGATCTCCTTCACTCCTGCTGCATTGGGCACAGTCCTGTATGGTACACATTATATAGGTTTATAAATACCCTGTGTTTGTTTCCCCAACCAGACTGGAAACTCAGTCAGGGTAGGCATGTGCCTACTCTCTTAGCCTGCACTCCTCAGAGAGTAGAATTGGAGACAACAGCTTATGTGTGAATATTTTGGGAGATTGATGACCCAAGAAAGCAGAAGTGAGAGGCAGGGGAGCAATGCATAAGAGAAAAAGCCAATATAAGAATGTGTTTATCAAGTTGCCCTCCATGAAAGGCAACTGGCTGCTTGAATTTCCAGGGCTACCTAAGAAACCATACGAAATGCATCTTGGGATCATCCATGGGGGAAGAAAAAGAGAGGCAATCATCTTATGGGATGTAAAAGCCCCCAAATGCCAGGGTACACATACGTGGGTGCAGTGAGAGTTCCCATGCTGGCATCAGAGATGCCCAAGGGAAGGAGAGGAGAAGCCAGCATTGCAAGGCATTGGCAGGTTGCATTGGCATGGAAGTGTTCAGAATCTTCACAGAACCAGTTGTCACAGCAGTGGCTGAACTAAGGGTCAAGTGAGGCCAAGAGGACTTAAAGTGGGACATTAAAGGTGTTTGATACAGTCCATCCCTTGTACCACTCAGGTTTGCTTGTATCCTCCATTATACTCAGCTCCCATGTTGCAATATGGAGCCTCCATGTTTCGGGAAACAAAATGCTCTCACTTCTTCCTTGAGACAGGTGAGATCCCAGATCAATCTGTCTCAGAGGCCCCTTCAAGGTGGTGGCCAACTGCAATTTTTGCAGACTTAATTCAAGAGGATTAATGAAGAAATTGATGGTCTCTGGTGCCACAGATATCAGTCTGGAGGCAATAAGGGATAGTGGAGGCAGGTCTTAAGGAGGAAAAACATTGTATGGTAAGACACCTGCATCAGGTGACATCATTACAGGATCTCCACACAAGAACAAGCTGCTTTTCTCTGGCAAAAAGAAAAGAGCTGCCAGCATGGAGGCTTCTGGAAAATATGGGAGTTCAAGTTCTCACAGTTATCTATCCAAATATTTACATCCTAGGTGTCAAGGTCGCACTGTTTTTCTGTCAGGGTCTTGATACAGAAAACTATTGAGGCTGCCATTCAATCTTCTTTGTGGCATACTAATCTTACAATTTGGTGCTGGGTCTGATTTTCAGCATGGCCTGCCCTGCCACGGCAGGAAATAAGGATCCTTTTATAAACATCCATAGAGGCCCTCTAGCCTTCACAGAGTGTTTTAAATTAATGGTTGGCTGACCCAAGCCTGTCATTTTCTTTACTGCAAAGTTCCCAAAGTAACAAAAGCCAAGCAACCCTCAAATCCTTACAATTACCATTGTCCCCATGCTAGTCAAGGGTCACAATTACCACATAACCACATGTTACACAGGTGAAAGCAAATAACTGTGATGCCACTACATGCCAGGGCTCATCACAGCTCCCTCTTTTCACCAGAAATGGGGTTCTTATTCTCATCTCACTAGTAAGAGATCCAGTTCTATAATTCCATCCTTAGGATTTGTAAAACCTTTCCTACTAGCAACTATCTGGTTCCCTGGAAAGCAGAGCCTAAGACATCAGCTTATATGTGAGTACCTTTATCGGGGAATGTGATCCTAAGAACAGGAGTAAGGGATGAAATGGAAAATAGCAAAGGAAGAAGAGCCAAAACAAGGATATTATATCTAATTGCCCGCTATAACTTGTGACTGATTGCTTGATGCCATATAACCCCCTGAGAAGCCAAATGAACTGTGTCTCAGAACTGGGGGAAAATAAGGGAATCAGTTATCCATCACCTCCTTTCCTCATTGGCCAAAGTTTCACTCCATAGAATCCTAACTCCCCTCTGTGTACACATGCAAAGCAAGTTCCCCTGACATTCTACGCCAATGTCAAAAAAGAAGGTCAGGTAGAGGCATGGGGTGTAAGCCTGAAGTGACATGCTATCAAACTGTACCTGCATGAAGTTTGTTGGAGACCACAAAGAAAGAACTGGGTGCTTCAGAGGTGGCAGGAATAAGAGACAGACAAGACTAAGCAGATGTCATTTAATATATAAGAGGTTTCTGGTAGACCTTCCTTTCTTTTATATAGATGTTTCTTCTGCAACTAGTATGGTACTGGAGGAAGGTGCTCAGGAGACACTTAGGAGAGAATGTATGAGTGCCCATTCTTTCTCACATTGGAGGCTGGATCTGGGAATCACAGACAGGGCTGGGAAAGGAGTTGAACAACCTCACTTTAAGATTCCTTCCAGGCCCAGGAGCCTGGTGGTAAAAAAAAAAGGCCCAAGGCCACAAGATAATACAGACAACTGGCCCAAAGGCTCCTGCTTCCTGCCGGGGTAGGGAGGTCACCATTTTCCATGCTGAGGGACAATGGACCATTAGGAAGAAATGGGAATCCTTTAAGAGAGATAAAAGGAGGGAGGCCTCCGGGGAGCAAAGAGGCAGGGTGAGTCCTAGGAGGTGGGAAGAGGATCCAGTCAGGGCCATTTATAAAAAATCATAAAAGCATCCACTTAAAACCCCGAGTGCTCCCATCCGCAACTGGGGTTTTGGGGGAAGTGGGATGGAGGGCTTTTCAGGGGACAGTGAGTGGAAACTGAGGAGCAGGAAGTAGCGCTGGTTTCCTCTCCTGGTGTTTTCGGCAATGGATGAGCTACCTGCCATCTGAGCCCGTGGCCTCAAGCAAATGGATGTAGATCTACAGGCAGACTGCCTTCGATTTGCTCCATCCCACAGCCCCTGGAAACCACAATTGAAAATCAATAATCACTAATAAATCGCTAAGTAATGTTACACTGGCAGAATGGCGATTTCATTAGCAGGAACAAGCCCTGAGCGGAGAGCAGGAGTTGGCATGGAGTTTGACAGGGGACAGTTAGTTCTGGCCTCCATCAAGGGTAGGAAATGTTCTGCTCGCCATGTACCCTACTATGGAAAAATGTGGCCCCTGGTGTTCTCAGCTGCTTACGGTTACGGAAGCTTCTCGAGGCTTCTGCTCTGATTTTCCCAGCCTCTGCTAAGGGTTGCAAAAGCTTCTTGAGTCTTCTTCTCTGATTCTCCTAGAGTCACTGGGCCTGCAGAGTGGCATGGCAGAGTGGAGCCTATAGGGTGGCACACTGCCACATTCACTCTCCAGGAATGTGAAGCCAGTGTGGGACTGTGGTTTCACAGATAGACCAGGGCAATGACATGGGCAATGGCATGTTCTGGGAAGGATGGCTTCTGTGGGGCAGGGCTACAGACGGGAAGGATGTTGAGCACTGCATGGCTACCTGTAGGAAGCTTCTAGATGCCCACTGCAAGGGTCAGTGTAACACCATGTCTATCTTTCTTGGACTTCCACAGTTTTAAAGCCAGGCACCACGGCCCTCCTAGCCAGTCAGGCATCTGCCACTAGGTCCATGGGATTTTATTCCTAAAGCCATTTGTTTTGCCACTGATGCAACGTGACACCAGCCTGTGTGATCCAGCTCTGGGCATCACGTTTCCAGAACACAGCAATGAGATGGAAATTTGGCTGCTGCAAAAGGCATCGATTTTGCCTTATTCTGTGAATCTCCTTTCTCTGAACAGCAGGGACATTTCAGTCTCTTGTAAGGCACACACTCTCTTCCTCCTGGCAACTGCCTAATACCGTAATTCCCCATATAGTACCACCTTGGAAGTGCCTTGAGCAGCATCCCAGGAGCAAGAGGGCCACTGTACATCTCAGGTCCTGAGGCATTAAGGGAGTAATGAAGTACCCAGACAGAATGCACTCAGGGAGGAAAGCATCTCTAGCCTCACCTGCTTCTGAGTTCAGGAGAAAGGGCCTGGGAGATACATACCCTAGCTTATACAGAAAAGCAGCAAGCCACTTCCTTGCCTTCCTTCCTTTGGTTTTGTTGCTCTAATTTCACTGAGTGGCATCTACACTCAGTTCTGAAGGGAGCGGGGTTTCCCCGCTGGCAGATACGCTATGGGGCTGTGAGGCAGGGTTGGAGGCATAGCTATAGCGCCAGCACAACTGGCGACCACCCACAGTCCAGGACTGGTCTCCTGGCTACCAGGGCAAGTGAGGGGAGCTCCCTAGAAAATGCTAGAAATGGGAGGTCCAAGCTTGTGAGAGAGCCAGAAACTCAAGCCCAGAAAGGGAAAAGAGCTCGTCCCAGGTCCCACAGTGGGCCACTTGCAGGATGGGGCCAAGAACCCAGGATCTTGTTTATGGGGCTGCCACCACCTGACACGGGGCGTCCCTAGCTCTTTAGGGGCCTACCCTCTTCCCACATGCACATATTTATTTGTACTTACGTACCTGTTGCTTGTTGGTGCACTGAAGTCATTTCACATACAGGACAGGAGCACTTCACAGGAGAACCGGAGGGGCCCTTAGGACTTATTTTGCCCAGCCCTGACGCTCAGCAGTTAAGCAGGTTTTGCCCTCAGCAAGCATTTTTCAGCAGCAGCAGCAGCAGGTTCTAGGATACCTAGTCAGACCCTGGCTATATCTGAATAATAGCTAACATCTGAAAGATGTTAACTGACTAAATCCTCACACCAACCTATGAGGTAAGCGCCACTGCTAGTCCCATTTTACAGGTAAGGAAACCAAAACACAGAGTGGGTAAGTAAGCTGCCCAA
This sequence comes from Piliocolobus tephrosceles, assembly GCF_002776525.5. Taxonomy (NCBI): domain Eukaryota; kingdom Metazoa; phylum Chordata; class Mammalia; order Primates; family Cercopithecidae; genus Piliocolobus; species Piliocolobus tephrosceles. The sequence goes on along the minus strand of NC_045445.1, from coordinate 4,245,801 downwards.
GGTCACATAGCTGGTAACAGGTAAAGCCTGGATTCAAAGCAGGTTGGCTCCTGATTGCTTGCCTTTACACTGCTCTGTGTTATATCTCACAGAGTTGGTGTAATGATCCAATCAATGAGTTAATAAGTCAGGTGTCAGCACCTGCTGCTAAGGCCCTTCCAGCTCTCAAGTATGGTACATATGTTGTCTCTAATGATGAATGTGAGAGTTTGTGCCTGCCTCTGCTCTCTCCAAGAGTGTACAGCCCAAGTCCAGTGCTCTGCACACAGTAGGTATTCAGAAAAGGCTCCTTTGTGCATTTGATATCACAGAAACAGGCATTTATATATTGCACACTAGCTCTGTGCCCAATCCCATTCTGCAAAGACATGACAAAAATGAGAACTTGTGCCTAATATCAATCAAGTAGTTCATAGTCTACTGAGAAAACGGGTAAATCAACAGTTACAAGCCAAGGTAATAACGGCTGCAGTAGAGTCAGCTCAGATGCTAGAGGTGCTTTACACAAATGGGGCAGCTCCATTTCCTGGGCCTCAGGGAGGAGGGAGTCAAAGAGGGCCTCACAAACAAGGACCTTAGGCTTCAACTGAAGCTTAATGGCTTCAGAGGAGTACCCCAACTGACCAGGGGAAAGGAGGGCCTCCTGCTGCCGAAGGGAACAACGGGTACACAGCATGGAGGTGTGAAAGAACAGTGTTTTGCAGAACAATGACTTAGTTGCTCTGTCCACCACTTGAGCTATCTTTGTAAAGGCTCAGGGGTGAACCCAGAGGACAGAGCTTCAAGCCAAAGAGGATTATCCTCAAGCCTTAAAATCAAATGAATCAAATGGAATTTGTGCTGCTAGTTTTCAGACTTTCTCAGGATCCGCGACTCCTTTTTTCCCTTCTAATTCCTCCTTCTTGGAATGGGACTGTCTGTCTTATGCCTGTCCCACCATGACATTTTGGAAGCAGAGAACTTGTTGCCTGGTTTCCCAGGTACACAGATGGAGAGAAACATTGCTCCAAGATAAATTACACCCCCAGTTTCACCCATATCTAATTTAAATGATGTTTAGATAAGATTATGAACTGAGAGTTGGTGCTGGACTGGGCTAAGGCTTTAGGGGGTGTGGAGATGGAGTGACTGTCTTTTGCATGAGAAAGATGTGAATTTTTGGGGGCCAGAGGGCAGACTGTTACTGGCTGAATTGTGTCCTCCCACCAAATTTGTATGTTGAAGTCCCAACCTCGAAGTACCAAATTGAAGTTGTATGTTGAAGTCTCAACCTTCGGTATCTCAAAATGTGACCTTATTTGGAAATAGGGCGATTGCAGATGAAATTAGTTAAGATGCGGTTATACTGGAGTAGGGTGGGGCCCTAATTCAATATAACAGGTGTTCTATTGTTCTACTGTCTCTAAAGAGAGAAATTTGGACATAGAGGTATGCATTGAAGGAAGACAGTGTGAAGAGACACAAGGAGAAGATGGCCATCTAAAGCCAAGGAGAAAGGCCTAAGACAGATCCTTCCCTCACAGCTCTCAGAAGAAACTCTGCTGACACACCTTGATTTCAGACTTCTGGCCTCTAGAACTATGAGACAAGACATGTCTGTTGTTTAAGCCCCCTCAGTTGTAGCACTTTGTTATGGCAGCCCTAACAAACTATGATAGATTTTGGTATTTTGGAGAAGGGTCAGGTCAGGTAGACCACATATCCTAAGCAAAGGAGGTAGGACTTTAGCCTTCAGGGTTAGAGGGAGTCAAGGAAATAGTTTAAGCAAGGAAGGATCTGTATTTGGGAAATTTACACTAGTGGCTGTGAGGAGAATGTACTGGAGAGGACAAGACTGGAGGAAAGGAGACTAGTTAGGACATGGTTGCTGTACTCTAGATGAAAGTGAATGGCTGCCTAAATATAATGATGATGATGATGATGATGATGATGATGATAATAATAATAATAAGTAGTAGTAGTAGTAGTAGTAGTAGTAGTAGTAGTAGTAGTTGCAGTATACTTATGTTTACAACTAAAGTGAATTGATTACTTATGCTGTGCCAGGTAATTTACATGGATTAATTAATGATTGCAACAACCTGATGAGGTGGGCACTATTGTTGTCTCCATTTTACAAATTAGGAAACTTGCCCCAGGCCACCCAGTAAGTGCTGGGGCCAGGAGTTGGACCAGGCAGTCTGACTCTAACACCTGTGGTGCAATGGTATGTTAGTAAATATTTAACAACCAGCCCTGATTTGTAGCGTTTGCCCATTTTGGTGGTGTGCCTATTCCCACAATTGCCAATTTCAGGCTACCAACGTGTCATCGACAAGTTGACAAGATTTCTGAAAATGTAACCATCCTTTCTCACAAGGTGATGCAAGCCAGCTAGCGAAGCACCAGGCACAGAGCTAGCCATGTGTCAGGTACATGTTACTTCCCTCCTCCCTGCTGAGCTTTATGTTAATAGGATACTCTTGAGGCCTCTCAGTTCCAGACTGCCTAGGACGTTCAAATCTTGGTTCCACAGTGGGTAACTGTGTGATCTCAGAAAAATTGCTTAACCTCTCTGAGCCTCAGTTCGCTTAGCCCTGAAATTTGTTTTTACAAGGCTTCATTGAGCTCATAGATGTTAAGCACAGGGCCTGCCACATAATAGGTGTGCCCTCGAGCTTTAGTTGCTTTTATTGCTTATATGACTGTGCTTTCCAAACCCAGGTCACCTGGAGCACATTATCTGGTTTTCTCCAGACGTCCTGGAGAGTGTGCCTGCCCAACGGTGGGCCCAGCTGGTTTCCTGGCTTTAGGTCACATTAACCTTGAGAATGATTGTGGTGATGGTGCAGCAGCAGCCTAGATGGTTGCTAGGACAGACATAGCCAGAGTTGTGTCGTTTTCGCTTTTTAAGTCACAAAATTGCAAATGGTCTGAAGGGTCCTAGAACAGCGGGTAGAGCCTCTTCCCATGTGGGTCCTGAGTTGTGCCTTTTCTGTTGGAAAATAATGCCATTGCATGAAGAGTAATCATGAGCATGCCATCTGCATACTTTCTTCTATATAAGAGCTTTGACAATGTCTTTCAGTCCTATGCATGGTGCAAGCAGGAAACTGGCAGCCATCTGGATTTACACCAATTCCCTGAACTGTTTATCCATCTCTGTTTCAATGACCATTTCCTATCCTTATCTAGGCTTTGGTAGCATTACCTATGGCATTTTGGAAACAGCATTCATGGTAAGTAAGAAGCTACGGAGGGAAAGATTGACTTGTAGACACAGTTTTCTGGTTTCATGGTGAAATCAATGCAAACCGTTCTACAGGACCTTAATTAACTGCTTGCTTGCTAATGAGGGCTTTTTTTTTTTTCCTTAAAGGTTCCTGTATTTTAAATCAGTGAAGTCGCCAGGAAATTACGATCAATATTTTAACAATTTCCCATTTGTTTCTATTGTGTTTCTTCAACATCCCCAAGAATATTAAAATTGTTTAAGAACACAGCAAAAAGAAATAAGTCAACTTGCTTCCCAGTGGCTCTCCTCTGCCCCACCGGGGCAAAATGCCAATGTGTCCTCTGTGAGTGCCCCAATCTGTTTCCTCACCTGACACGGACTCATCTCTTTTTTTGCCAGACATATCAAGCACTTGCAGAGTGTTCAATATCACAAGATGTTTTGAACGTACATGCAAGACCTGAACTTTTGTCCAAATACTTTTCATTTGGTTAGGTTCAAGGCTGTCTGCCTCTTTCTTTTAGGGTATGTAGGATAACAATCACGACAGCATCCTCTTCTCTGAGGGCTGATGACTTATGGGGTAGACACCTTGATTAGGGTGGTCCTGTCCATGACAGAACTAAAACCCTGACTACACACCAATAAGGCCATTACTACTATGACTCCATTTTGCAAATGAGACCCGTAAGGCTCAGGAGATTGTACAGCTTGGAGACAGCAGAATCTGGGTGTACACCAGTGCCTTTTGCCTGCCAGATCAAGTTCCCTGCACTTCCTCTGCATGGGGTAGTCGCCACCGTAGGCCTTCCCAAGGGCACTTGTCCGTCCTCATTCCTGTGTTCCTGTTGGTTGTGGCTTCCAGCAAGCTGTGGTCAGAGAACTCAGGTTCCCTGGGGCTACAAGTCTATGCAGATGAGTAGTCCACAAGCCCTGAGCCAATGCCCCAGGAGCCTAGAGCTCCAGAGTCTGGGGAGTGGGGATCTCTGCTTTTGCTGAGGGACTGGGGTGTGGCGTCTGCCTGGCTGAGTGAGGCATGGCTGTAGGGGGCTGGGAGCCAAGGGAGCAGGTGAATGTGGTGGCCTCCAATTGGGCACAGCCAATGGCTTCTGAGCATTAGAGGTGAAGTGGGGGATGCCAGAAGGTGCTGGCCACATCCATCATCTCACTTCCTCTCTCTGGATTCATATTCTGCCATCCAGAGGGTACCCTGAACAACCCCCAACACACACACCCACTGCAGCTGAGGATTAGCCATGAGTCCATCAGGGAGGCTTTGGGAAAACCCCTGAAAGGCACTGTTAAACTGTGAAATAAGGAAGAACTGAGGACAAAGGCCTATGGTGTCAGAAAAGGAGAGCTAGGGCCGAGGATATCCAAAGGAGGGAGGGCACCTGTGCTGTGATGGGACTCAGGACAAGCTTCATTGAGGAGAAGGCCTTTGAGATGGGCCTTGAAGGCCAGGCAGGATTTTTTTTTTTTTTAAATAGAGATGGGATCTCACTTTCTTGCCCAGGTGGGCCTCGAACTCCTGGGCTCAAAGGATTCTCCCTCCTTGGCTTCCCAACGTGCTGGGATTACAGGCGTGATACACTGTGCCCAGCCCAGGCAAGATTTTGAAAGGAGAGCTGGCATGGGAAATATATGAGCAAAGGGGCAGAAGTGGGAAGAACCAGGAATTGTTAGGTGTCCAGTCAGCAGTCCAGACAAGCAGGAGACCCAGGTGCATGTGTGAAAGTACCAAGAGAAGAATCTAGAAGTAAATAGAGACTGGTGCTCACTATGGAGGGCCTTGCATGTCAAGCTGAGATACTGGGATTTAGTGCTGTCGGCAGTAGAAAGCCCCAGGAGGCTTTTGAGTATGGGAGTAATGAGAAATAGAGCCACTGGATGTGTGTTTCCTCTTTCCAGTCAGCATGTGTGTTCTCCATGGGCCCCTACCTGCGCAGACCACACCCAGAATTCCAGAGGCTGCCCAGTTAAGTCCCAGCATTTGTCAGATGAACTTGGGAAAACTTGGCATCTGTTCACAGGAATATGACTATAAATGACAGGTAGCTGGTGATTTTATTTTTCAAATCCATTGAGCTCCAGGTTTGGGTCAGAGCAAAGACAGGGCTCATATTAGCCTCGGCATGGTATCTCTGGACCCCAATAGCCTAAGCCCAACTTTTTGTTTAGCAACCACTCAGCAAAAGGACCAGGAGTTCCCCTAGGAGAAGGACAGCTCCTTGAGACCCCATGGTAATCTTTTCATTGCTTGGACCCACAGGCCAGGACTGCGCACACTAAACATGGGTGGCCACATAGCAAGTGGAAATGGCCCAAGCTTTGAGGCCCAATTGCTTTACTGCTCTACCACTCATGGGCTGTGTGCCCCTGGATACATGCCTCCACCTGTCTGAGTGTCTGATTTCCTCATCTAGAACATGGACATGATGATCAACACCTCGCTGGGGACACGGACCCTGCAGGTAAAGCACAGGCTAGTCCTACGTTAATGGAGGAAGATGTGCTGCTGAGCTCCAGACTTAGTCTTGCATTTTGGGTGAAAAAGGGGCCCTGGCTCTCACAGCTAGTCTACTCAGTGAAGAGAAAGCCCTCTGTCCTGGCCTCCTCTCCCATTTGTCCGTCAACATTGGGATACCCAAGGTGACAACCACAAGGAAACCTCTTTCCACCAGTAACTGAAGGAATCACTCTCTGTACCTCGGTGACCACCTGTAAGACTGCCGCCAGTGCATGTGGGCCACACTGCCCCTTGGTGACATGACCTGAGGTTGGTTTCCTGTCATTAGCACAAAGCTCTTGCCTGCCCTCCAGCCTTCTTAACCTTTGTTTAGGTCATGAATCACCTTCAAATGTGATGACATCTATGGGCCCCTTTTCCAGTGGGTGTGTATAGTGCAGTGGTCCCCAGAGTTTCCTGAAAAGTTCCAGGAAAGCAGAATCTACTAACATTCATTGAACAGATACTCCATGCCAGGCACCGTGCTGGGAGCTGGGAAGACAGCAGTGAAGAAAACAGACGCTGACTGCTACCCTCTTGGGATCTAACCTATAGAGGAGGTCAGCTAGCGGTAAGCGCTAAAGAGAAAACAAAGCTGGGAAGGAGAGAGGAAGTGCCAGAGATGGGCGTGGGGCTTTGAAATGTTACATAGGGTGGCCAGGTGACATTTGTGTCAAGACTAAAGGAAATGAGGGAGCCAGCCCATAGATATCTGGGGAAGTGAATTCCAGCCCAAGAGAACAGCTAAAGCAAAAGTCCTAAGTAAAGCAGGAATGTATCTGTGTGTTGAGGAAGAGTTGGGAGGTCTGTGTGGCTGAAGCAGACTGAGTGGAGGGAAGATGACATCATTGAGAAAGGGGAGGGACATGTCTGAAGGGCCCCAGAGGCCACTAGAAGCACTTCAGTTCTACTTTGAGTGCAATGGGGAGTCACTATGGGGTTTGTCACAGAGATTGGGGAATAGACTGCAAGGAGAGGGTTGAGGGGAGGGAGGAATGAAGGCAGTCTGTGCGGCAGCTACTGGAGTAATCCTGAGGGGAGAGGCTGCTGGCTGGTACCCCCAGGGAGCAATGGATGAGCAGACTGACATTGTGGATACATTTTGATGATACAGACGACAGAATTGAATACTGCACTGGCTGTGAGACGTGAGCAAGAGAGAAGAATCGGGAGGATTCCAGGGCCTTCTGCCTGCGCAAGATGAAGGATGGTGTAGCCATGAACTGAGGTAGAAGACTATGGGCACTGCACACTTAGAGGATGCTCAGGAACTCAGTTCAGTCAGGTTACGTGGAGTTTGCGATTTCTAGTGGCCATCCAGGTGCTGGTGCCAAGCAGGCGGTTAGTGATCTCGCAGACGTGTGGCTGTGATATTACAGGCTTCTTTGGATGCTCTGGGGAAATGGGCATCATTTGTCCCACTGAGGAAGATGAGAGCAAGTGATCCGAGGGTTGAGTGGAGGTGCTGGGAACAGAAACCCACCTTCCCTCTCCTTGGCTAGTTCACGCTGAGGTTGCAGATAGAATTTTAAAAGCATCCTGCCAATGCTCTGTGATAGGCATTGCCATCTCCCATTCAGCTTTGTTTTATCAGATTTCCTTCAAAGGACTCCCGCACTCTCGCAGTTCTACCGGGGCACTGGCAGCCCTGAGATGACTCTCTCTCTCCCTGCAGGGCCTTGAAGGTAAGGTTCAGTCACCAGAAAGCAAGAACCTCTTCTGGCTGCTTGCCCTTTGCCGAGCAGACAGGACTGGACCCAGACAAGGTGGATTCCTTCACAACTGCCCTGCGGAACTGTGGACTCCCAGCCTGGCCCCACTGGGCCGGGCGCATCCCGGCAGCGCCGGGGCTGCGAAGCCACAGCCCCTGAATGTGTCTCGCAGTTGGGCCTGGACGCCGCTCTTCCTCCAGATAACTTCGTGAAACGCTAGGAGGCAATCGCCCAGCCTCACTGCGCCTACGTAGCCCACGAAGGGATCTCGCTGGGTTCTCGGAGGTGGCCCCAGCGCTTTCTGAGGGCCGAGAGCGTGGGGGTGGAGGGAAGGAGGGGCCTAGTGGGCGGCGGGCCCACCCCTTTATTCGTGGCCTGCGGCTCCGCTGAGCGTGACCAGATGTGTTGGTGACAGGTTGCTACTCAGAGGTGCGGACAGGAGCTGAGCGCTGCTGCTGTCGGAGCCGACGCGGCGTTCCCGGACTGTGCTCAGTCCCTGCAGCTGCCATCGGCTGGAGAAGTCCAGGTTAGGAAAAGCACCCGGGGAGGGGAACCTGGGGAAGGGGTGCAGCCAAATACCCGGGAAGTGGGATAGGTGGGAGGGGAGTCGCTGGACTCGGCGCCAGGGCAGATGGTGGACAGGGCGCGCTGGCCCGCCCGGCAGTTCCCAAGGAACCTATGTTCCTGCAGAAGCCGCAGGTGTCTGTCTTGGGATAACTGCGGAGGGAGCCAATCCAGCCCAGCTTGGGCGGGAGCATAGCGTGCCCTGGTCCAGTGAAACCGGAGACTGGCCGGCGAGCTTGGACTCTGAGCTAAGCGTACTGGCGGGCGAGGCCGACAGCGTCCGCGCTGAGAGTGGGGGAGTGGGAAGTGGGGAGTGGGGCACTCGGCCGGGATGGGGCGGGTGCAGCTCCCTAACTGCCACCTGAGAGCCCTGGTCCCCGCTGCCGCCACAACGGGTCTGTTTGGCAGTCAGGGCGCGAGCTGGTGAGCGGATGCGTGGGTGGAGGGACTGGCGCTACCCACCCAGTAGCCACCCACTGCAGGTGAGTGCCCCTCCCCGGGCGAGGGGAGGAGAAGGGCCTGGCCGCTAGCCCTAGGGACAGGCTCTGGTGAAAATGGGAAGGAGGATGGCGACTGAATAGGCTACTTTGTGATGAGACTCCCGTCCCTGTGACACTTCAGGGTCCTCCAGGGATCTGTCATTCCTCTTGCAAGCTCTCTTGTTCTCTCGTCCCTCTCCTCTCCTCTCTTCTCCTCTCCTCTCCTCTCCCTCCATCGTGTCTCCACCTCTATCTCCGCCGGTGCCTCTCTCGGTATCTGTCTCTCAGTCTCTGCCTTCTCTGTGTCTCGTGCGGTCTCCTGTCTCTCTTGGTCTCTGGGTCCTGAGCACTCTCTCGCCCTGTCACTGGTGACCGGTGGCTTTCGGCTCTCCGTGCTCGCTCTTCGTGTGTCCCGGCCACTCACGGCTCACCAGCTCGCTTTCCCCAGACGCGGAAAGTCTACCTTCCGTGTGCGGGTTTCCCGAGCGCGCCGGGCCCCGACTGCGGCCCTCCGGCGGGCTCTGTCTGCTGGAGGCGCTCCGGTAACCCTGCTGTCGCCTCTTCCCACCAGCGCACCGCCTAGGCAAGCCAGCTGACACCGAGGGCACAGAACACCCTCCACCGAGTGCGGAGCAGCCAAGGTGAGTGCACCGATGCCCCTTCCGCGCCTCGGATCCCTCCCCAGATGCCCTGGTTCGAGCCGACTGGAGAAATGAGGCAGCAACAGCGAAGCCAGCCTGCGGCCGCTTTCTCCTCTAAAGACTGGTGGGAGGGCCTGGGAGGCCACTTGGGCGGCCGCAGCGCTTTGGATGCCCGCCGTCCCATCCCGGCGTGGAAACCTTGAGTTTCCAGGCTTGGGGCTGGTGGGGTCGCGGGCAGGGCAGCGCGGCTTCCCCTTTAAGGCCGGAGCCGCTCGTCGCCGTGAGTGTGAGGGTGTGTGAATGTGCGGCGTGCGTGTCTCCTCCTCCCCGAGTGACACAGCAGTGAGAAATGCCTATCAGTAACTTAAACCCCCGAAACTCCACCTTCCGGGCGCGCGGCGCGGAGCCGGGCGGTGGGAATGGAGCGAGCAGATTGAGGCCGCCACTGCAGCGCCGCCAGCATGAACTTGGCCGCGAGCTAAAGCGGCCGGCGGCGGGCGGGCGCGGGGGCACCGGCCGCTAGCCAGGGGGTGATCTGCAACAGGGCTGGGCTCCTTGGCGGCCGCCTGAGGCCAGGCTGCCCTCGCTGGCGGCCGCCCGCCCCTCGGACACTGCCCCCGCCGCCGCCGGAGCTCTGCAGCACGGTAAGGATGAGGGCGGACGCAGGAGGTCCGACTGTTCTGGGGGTTCCGGGGTACACTTGTAGCCCCCAGTTATGGTCCCCATCGCTGAGGATCGGGGTCCCGGGGTGCTTCCAGTCGGTAGACCCTAAAGTTTGCTCTGAGCACACGGCCCACCTGGCGCTGCGGGCGGCCGCCCCTTTCTCGAACCAGCCCGGCTGGGCTGGGCGCAGCTCGAAACGCCGGAGACCACGGCCTTTGGCTCCGCGCCCGTCGGGCGTCTGAAATCCGGCGCGGGCAGCCACTACCGGGGAGGAAAGGTGGAGGGGCGCAAGCTGAGCGGGCTCCTAGGGCTACGCTTGGCTACCGGGAGTCTCCCACTCTGTCCCAGCACCCCCGGGTCGCTTGCAGCCTGGGTGTCACCGGCGACGGTGCCTTCACATGCCAGCTCCCTGAGCCCAGGCCAGTAGGCAGTGGGCACTGGGTGAAGGATTCCCCCACCCCAACGCTGTTTGCCGCCTCTGAGCTAGAGTGTGGAGCGTGTGCGCCGAACCCGCTGCCCTGCACTCCCTCCCCTGCCAACGCCTGGGGAGAGCGGCCCGGAGCTAAGCCGCTGTTCAGGGCAGCCCGGACTGGATTCCTGCGAAGCAGCCCTGGCACCCCTGTGTCAGAGTCCGCACAGGTTCCCCAGCATCCGCGCGATGACAGAGCTGGGCGCCCGGCGCGGGCTAGCGCGGGCGGGAAGCCCCCCGGAGCGCCGCCAAATACTTTTCTCGGCCAGTTGGCTTGGCCAGGCTCCGTCCCAATGCAGTGTGTCCGAAGCCTCCTGGAAAGCTGGAGATGTCGTCTGATTCTGATCCGTGATTAAATTCGGACTAAGCAGACACTAATAGGATTAGCCTGCCAGAAAGCTCGGCCCTGAAGCCATCGGAACCTGGGCAAACACGCGCCTCGGGCTGGGGCATTCACTCCCTCCGCGCTCCTGCAGCTGGGTGCGGCTGACCTGGGCACCCCGAGTGTGGGTGTGTGTAAGCGGGCAGGGGCACAGGGTGGCTGGGAGGCTGGGGAGAAAGGGCTCCTTTTGCTGGGGTGGCTCGTCGTTGTTATTTGGCAGCACGGTGCCCCCCGGGGGCGCGGTACCCAAGGTGAACGTGCTGTTCACGGGTAAGCAAACCGAGGCCGGCTCCGGGACATTGTCTGCGAGGGCGAGCGAGTCGAGCTTACTAGAGGCGGCTGCGCTGGAACAAAGGCGCAAAGTCTCCCTGAGACCGAGCAATTTTGAAAGAGTTGGCTAGGGAGAGGGCCTGGGTCTCCCGGGGTAGACCCCCGCGGGAATTGCGCCGCCCCCAGCGGCCCCGGCCCGCGGCTGGGGAATTGTGTTCCCCGGTTGCGGCAAGCCGGCGAGCGACATCGCAGCGGCGCGGCCCAGCTCTTGGCAGGCGTGGGTTGCCGCCCGAGTGCCCACCGGCCGGGCGGGGTCGACCGTGCACCCGCCGGGGCTTCCCGGCCGCCACCGCAGCTCCGGGCCCCTGGAGGCCGCGCAGCTTCTTTCCTTCCCTCCCTCCCTCCCACCTCTTCTTGTCTTTATAGATCCCCGCTCCCTCCCACCCCCGCCGCCGCCGCCAACAATCCGCTTTATAAAAAGCCCCTTTGTTTCCCAGGAGGCTGGAGAGAGGGAAGGGGAAAAGGGACGCAGAGGCAGGGGGCGGGGGCGGCTGTCTCCAAGAGGTTTCGAGCCGCTCGGGACAGGAGGGCAAGTGTAGGCGATGGGGGAGGGGGTTGTGTTTCGAGGACCCTCTGTGGGAACCCAGGAAGGTGCACGGAGCCCCAGCCCCGGCCCTCGCTGCACGCCCAGCCTGCCAGCCCTGGACACCCTAAACCCCGGCGGCCCGGACGGCCCAGTGGACTGCACTGCGAGCCGGCGGGCGCACGCAGAGGCCCTAGGCGGCAAACGCTCAGCGGGGTGGGCAGACGCGACTCGCCGATGCGCTCGCCGGGCTCGGGCATAGGGGGCGCCCTTTCCCTGGTTTCGCTTTGCAGCGGGAGCCCCTCGCTGCCGGAGCTCAGGACAGCTGTCGCGCCCGCCGGTGGCTAAGAAGAAGGAGGCAGCTCGGAGGCTCAGGCCACCCGCGTCTGACTACACGCCTCATTTCTTCCCGCGCCCTCCTGCCACACCCACCGCCCCGCCACACACAGGGGCTCAAACTCTTCGAGCGCCCTTTGTTTGGAGGCGCGGAGGCAGTGGGAGCCGCCACCTCCTGGGTTCGTGTAGCCTAGGCGGGCAGCGAGGATGAGCCTGCCACTCTGGACCGCGCGCTGGCCTGCTGCCTCTGCACCTAACCCAGCGTCTGGCACTAAAGCTGCCAGCTTTAGTTGGATTGACGATTTAGCGCGTCCTTGTCCCGTGTAACCGACCCCCTAAAACTTTCGAGAACCAGGGCTTGCACTGAGGAATGTCAAATATAATGTTAGAAGTAACCTTGCGCCATTCTGTTGGCCTGCTCCGCCCCTGTGCCCCAAAGGGGTTGGTGTCTCTCAGGGAGTTTGTTCGGGAAGGGAATACTGAAAAGAAAAAAGTGACAAATAAGGAAAGTGGGCGGGGCCCAAGCTCAGGCTGGTGGATCTCCCAAGCGAAGTCAGATTCCAACCGCTCTCTGGCCGCCTCCGCCCCTCCTATTTCCATTTAATCTGATGTCGACGTTTTATTTGTGCCTTTTTGCATATCTTTCTCCTACTCCCCTCCCCTCCCATCTCTGGAGGTTATCGATAAGTGCTGGTCAAACATTTGTTCTCTGGTCTTTGGAGTAGAAGACGAAGCGTTAACACCCCCAACGCGCATACACACTTACCAACTGCGCGCATACACACATCCCAACTGCATCTAAAACCACAAGAAAGTAATCAAAGGGTAAACTACTGGTTCTGCCTTCTCCTCCCCCCTTTGTGCTTCTCTTCTGGAGCAAGTTCATTGGAAAATAAAGCTGCTGATGTGCGAGATGGAGCATATGGTGCCTCCATAAGAGAGAAGCTGAAATGGCCTTGAACCTGCCGGACAGACCAGCTGTTTGCTGCCAGCCAGAGCAGCTAATCAGCTTCTTCCCCTTAAAGTAACAGCCCTCTTTTCACTTGATGACCAGTTTGCATATTAAATAGGATATTCTCCAGAGGGGAAAAGTGATGGGCTCCTATACTGCTTTGTGCTTGGTGGTTCTCCAATGCCTGCTCTCTGCCCTGGGGGCTGCCCTCTCCCGGTGCCTGCCTGCCATGTGTGAGTGTTTCTTTCAGTACTGAATAAGAATGTTGCTCAAAGTGGAACTTGGGACAGAAGAGGCAGGAAAAAAGAAAGAAAGAGACGGGGCTGAGAGATTCCCAGATGCCTGGGAGGAAATCTCTCTGTTTTGTTCAGCTTCGGAAAAAACTAGCAGTCTTTCCCCCCTTTCCCCCTTTAAAAATATCACAAAGAGTTGAAGCTTTTCCTTACAAGATCTCCTTAAAAATCATCCTCTTCCGGCTGTGACCATTTTCAGTTTTTCTTCAGTACAATGTGTTGGGGGTGGGGGGTGGGGAACAGTTTGGCGTTGGAAGAAGAAAGCCTTTAGGAGATACAAGGAAATTCCATGTTAGGAAATCATTAGCAAAGGGTGACTTCGTCTGTTTTCCTGCCACTGACGCTGACAGTGACACAGATGTGTGGGCTGAAATAGGAACGTCATTGAATTTTTACACTCCACCAGGAAATACCCTGTTGCTGGGGGGGAGGGGGTGGGGGCTACACATTCATTGCATCTTAAGGTAGGAGATTCACTATTGTCAATCCTTTTTACTAAGGAAAGAGTTTTTTTTAGCTTAGCCAGCATGTTTAATATATTTTCTTCCCTTTTAAATTGATCACCTAAAGGCATAAAATGCACCTGTTAATGGATGGTCCCTAGGAAACTCAATTACTATTTGGGGTTATGAAAGGGGATAAACTGGTCTTAGACAAGTGGCTCTTCTGAAAATAGCTGGACTATGCCTCTCCTTTAAAGGAACTCAATATACAGTAAACTCTTGTTTTAAAGATTCTGATTTTTTTTTCTCCAACAGTGCATTGCACAGATCATTAGCCTAGGAGCTGGGACACTTGTGTTCTAGAAAGCTCTGCCCACTAACTAGCAGAGTGATCTTGAACAAGTCCATCCTTTCTCTCCCCCAATCCCATGACCTCTGACTCTGAGTCCCTTCTAGTTCTAAAACACTGTGGTTTGTGAATGAAATAGTCATTTTCTGGGAAAGTGAAACATCAAGCTCAACCTTGTCATCAGGAAACAACTAGACAGATAATAAAAAGGGGCTGATATTTTGAAGGGCAGGGATAAGAAGGAGGAGTAAAAAAATGGCAGAAGGCCAATCAAAACAATACAAAAGTGGGACGTGTTCCCCTTTTTGTGTCTTTTGCAAGTGTGAACTTGTAGCCCAGAATCAGCGACAGCAGACACCAGAAATCAACCCAAAGGTTCTCTTGTCCAATACTCCTATTGATGGCAGGCCTCCTAATCATTGGGTTGGTATATAGATAACGGGATCTAAACTCTTTAGAGTAGACTGGCATATTTCCAAAGGACTCATCTAATGGAGAGCAGATTTGCTTCTTTGCAGTTATTTAGGAAAGGTTTCAAAGACAAAAAGGCCTTCCATCCGCATACACGTGCACCAGTGGGATGTGGGTTCTTAACCCATTGTTGAACCTTTTCTTTTCTTCCTAATCCAGCTGTTTTTTTTTTTTAATCACATTTCCGACTTTGAGGATACAGCAGCTATGTAAGAACCTGCTGCTGTCCTATTTGATATTAATATTGATTTTTTAAAGGGGCAGGGGTGAACATTATGAAGAAGGACTCTTTATCCTCTGAGTTCTTTAGCAATTATCTTGCTGCCATAAATGTTGATACACATATAATGGATGTAACTAAAAAACTCCTTATCCAAGCAGAAAAGGCTGAGTGTTTGTTGGAGCAGATAGAATGCTGAGAGTGTGAATAGACCAACCCAGATGTCGCTGGGGAGGGAGATAAATGATGGAGGAACAGGAGCCGGTTACTATGGATCAGCACAATAAACCAATTCCCATCATACACCTCTCACAACGCCACCGAGGGGTAACCTAGGCAGCACCAGTCAACTGTATGGCAGGAAAAAAGCATTGCAAAGCTCAATTGGAACCGGCCTGGTTTTGCAGGCATTGAGTCCTTAAACATCTTCAGTACTTCGAGGAGGGAAATTTCATAAATCAGAATGAACCTGAAGAGACTGTGTTGCAAATGCTTATGACTTCTTATTTTTGTTGTGTCATTGTTGTTCTTTAGTCTGTAAAGGTGTCAAAGGAAGAAGAAAAGGCCCCATGGAACTGTCAGGGCAGTTAGTCAAGGAGTTCCCCATGGAGGTAAGAAACAGTAGCTTGTGTTATAGGATATTTACATGCCAAGATTGCAGGTGCATAGTCCTGTGGGGTCCTGCTCCCAAATTACCAGCCCAGGGCTGCTGAAGCCCCAAGGGCATTTTCTTCCAGGGGAGGAGACAGAAGCAAAAGAGTTGGGTTACCTCATTTCCCTGCCCCCACCCCCCAACTCTGGTTGCTTTCTTTCTCCCCTTCACAGAGCCTCCCTGGTTTCCTTCAAACCTCAAGTTTTCTCCTAAAATCTGACGTCTTTATAACATCCAAAGCAATCAGATATGAAACAGTTCAAAAATATTCCCCCCGGGGGAGAGGATAGCAAGGGGCCTCCCTGGCTGTAGGCACTGAGCTCCCAGAGTAAAGGCTTCCAGAGACGGGGCCTAAGGAGGGTTTGAGAGCAAGAAGCAAAAAGCTCTTTGCAAAGTTTAGGAGAGCTTTCCTTGCCCAGATTGGCTATCCTGGGCCTCCCTGAGGCCCCAGCTTCAGACTACTCCCTCCCTTCCTTGGCCTACAAAAGGGTGGGCTCATTCTGCCGCTGAAGGAGGATCCCCCCATCCCAATGGCAACTCAGTCCTGCCCGGCTGCTCTCTGACCCCGACACAGCCAGTGCCCCTTTCTGCACAGCCCAGTTGGAGCCTCCCAGACTCCCATTTCCTTGGTGGGTGGGTGTGGGAAGCTACCTTACCCTCCCATGTGCTTGCTCTGCCAAGTAAATAACCAGTAAGTGGATTTTGGGAAATGCCATTTTCTAAAGGCTGAGAATTGTTTCCTGAGGTTCAGAGAAGGATGGAGCGGACCAGGGGATATCATCTTGTTGGAAGAGGGCCTAGCAGGCCAGCCATTGATTTTTTTCCCCTTTCTTCCACCTGTGCGAGTACCTAGACACTAGACCATAGGGACAGTTTTCTGCTGATTTTGGAAGGGATCACTGGAGGCCACAGCACCCGAGAGAGTTGATGGCATCCAGATCAAAAGGACCTGGTGGCCCCAGCTTGTGTCCACCTTTGAGAGGAAAGCGTGGGTCTTTGGAGCATAAAGACAGGACAAAAACAAAGTCAAGTAGTTCTGAACATGTTGAGGAATTCCAAGTTCTTGGTCCAATTGTCCCAGCTCCACCCTCACCCCACAAGTAGTGCATTTCTATTTTTCCCTCCATTTGAATCCGAAATTCCACCCTCAGCTTCGGCAGCATGCTGGGACAGAGTGGGGAGGAGGAAGACAGGACCCAGCTCTGCCTTCCTTTCTGTGGCTCTGCTGGTCGATTGACCATTGCACCTGTACAGAGTTAGCACACGTACACCACCTCACCTGCAAACTCAGATATTGAAAGATGGAGAATCTTACAGCTGGAAGAGTAAAACCCCATAATTTTACAGAAGAGGAAACTGAGACCCAGAGAAGCGTCTGACTTTCCTAGCGCCATAGAAAAGGGAGCCCAAAGTTGACAGAACCCTGGTCTCTAGTTCTCAGTCGAGTGTAGAACATCCATTTTGCACCCATGTGTGGGCACACAGGCTTTCCTTTTGAGGCAGAGCAAATGTGGTAAAAAGAAATGCAGCCAGTGGAGGTGGAGCGCTTGTAACTGTAGTGTAATGTAATCTGCCCGGTATCAATGTGTGCTTTGCTCAGCACTGTTAGGACAGCAAAGGGTCATATTAGAATCTGAACTCGAAGTCTGGAAGTAGCTGGAGAATGGAGATTGTAAATTAAGAATTAGAAGGGAGTGTGTGTCTCGTTTTTGAGTTGCTGTCGGAGAGTCAGGCAGCCAGCCCTGTGGAGGGCTTGGCTGGGTGGGCTCCTTTGGCAATGGTGGGAGGTTGTTTGGGTTTGGCTCTTAATGAGATCTCAGTGTTAATATCTGCCTCTGGAAGTTCCAGCGCCGGCCTTGGAATTCTAAGTGGGACAGTAGTTTTGGTGCAGTTGCCAACATCACATGGTTTGCGTGTCTAATTCTGAAAGACTGGCATGCGTTGTGCTAGGCTTCGGGAGGAGGGCACAGCGTTTCTAAGCCGCTTGTCTGTCAAGGATTTATTTAACCTCTAATTACTACATTTTATTCGCAGTTTGCTGCACGAACGTGTTGTAACAAAGCTCAAAGAAGTATGCCATTTTATTTCCCTGCCACTCTAAAATTAATTTCCGGAATATGGAGTCAAACCTGACACACTTGGTGTTAAAATAATTGTGCTGACATTCGAGTTAAAGTGAACAATCTGGTTGTTTCTAGGGATCCCCCAGCCATGGGGTAAAGAGCATTATCATGTTAGTTGCCATGACAGTTCTCAAAATGAGCCCTGAAAATATCAAGGAGTGTCACTGCCCAAATCCACTTGGGGAGCACCGGATACAAAGGTAACACCCAAGCACAAGGCCGGGGTGTTAGCTTTGGAGTATGACTGATGCCCTGTGCAGTAGGGCAGCCAGGGAGTCCTTTCTCACCCACTAATAGGGCTCGTGGTGAGGTCTTGTCCCACAGCATGAGGTGAGCACATTATTAAATCGGAGGCTCCCAAGAGCCTGCCCCTGGGGCCAAATCTGTTCTGAGTGGCTGTGACAATGAAATCACAAGATGAAGTTAATGGGGATTTTCCGGGCAGGCTTTTCTCCCTCCTCCTGCCTGCTCTTCCTGGGCGACCTGCACCAGCACTCCCCAACAGTAATAGCCCTTTGGCAGTCCTACGTATCTCTTTTATCCCCACCTTCCCAAACAGCAGCAGTGGATCCCAGAGTGGGAGGCCCATTCCCCATTCTGGGTGCTTGAGAAGATTGCGTTCTCAGGCCCTGGTTGGGAGCCTTAGCAGCATCGTTAGTTGCCTACTTTGGGCCCACCAAAGCTGATTTTGGGGATTTGAGAGATGGCCAGGTTAGCCATTTGAGTTCTCATCTCCTTGCTCAGGCGGTTGTGAAGAGCTCTGTCTCTCTCTGTCTCTCTCTCTCTCTCTGTCTCTCTCTCTCTCTCTCTCTCTCACACACACACACACACACACACACACACACACTCACCCTCTCTCAGGAGTAGAACTTTGCCAAGATAGCAAAGGCTAGGTCTGAAGCCCTGTTCTACATATGGCTGGGGATAGGCTCATTGGCCTTTTCAGCCATGCCTTTGGCTGTCAAATCCCGAGCAAATCGAGTTTAGCTTCAGTACTCCCACCTTTTCCTTCCTGGTTTCTAGATCTGCCTCCTGCTTCTCACACCCCCTCTCCACCTTACCTAGAAAGATGCCATCCTCAGCCCGCTGTACCTTAGTGGGATTCCCTTCCTCTGGAGAATCTGGAGCCTCCAGCTTGAGTTAAAAGATGCAAGAGTTACCATGCCTTGGAGAGAATCTGCTGTTTAGGGCACAGGTAAGGAGGTGTTCAGGGCTTAGGGAAGCCCTCTTTTCCCACACCCCATCCTTCACCCCACCAAATGGTACCATGCCTGGCATAAAGCTGGTCCTATGTATGAGTTAGAGAACTACCTGGCTGCCAAGGTTTTCTGAGCTTGCCCTTGGGGAAGCTAACTCCAACTGGTCTCTTGAACCTCAAATCATAACAAAAATGACTCCCGATCCTCTGAAGCAGGGGTGGCTCTTTGTCTCTTAGGGATCATATACTTCTTTGAGAATCTGATGGAAGCTCTGGGTCTTCTCCTTAGACAATGGAAAAATAACATGCAATGTTGCTTCTAATTTAAGGTACCACTAGGCCTTAAGCCCACTCATGGTTCTCTCAGGGGTCTTCTGTCACAGGTTAAGAATGCCTCAATATGAGCGTTCCCTTCTGCAGGAGACATTGACCAACTATGGGATTTTAGGCAAGTCTGTGAACCTGCCTGAGTCTCAGCACCCTCAGTTGTCAGATGGAAATATCAGAATGTCCGTTCCACCAAGTTTGGAGCATTGTGGGAGATTCAAAAGAGATGGTGTTGGTGAGATGGTCTTGTAGATATCAGGCTCAGGGCACACTCATGGGTTGCTCTCTTTAATGTTAGTGTTTGCTATTTATTTATTTTGCCTTTCCATTTGATGTCAGAAATTTAACAAAAGAAAATCAGGCTTCTTTTGACTTGAAAAGTCACTTTGTCCCTTTCTTTGATACTGCATAAGTTACACCCAGGCAAACTAGCATTCAAGAGACTCTGGCTTGGGAGGGACCTCAGAGAGCATGCAGTGTGTCCAGGATCTAGACAGTTTTACAGACCCCAATTACGCAGCCCTTGGCAGTTTGAGAGATTTGAGAGATGGCCAGGTTAGCCATTTGAGTTCTCATCTCCTTGCTCAGGCGGTTGTGAAGAGCTCTGTCTCTCTCTGTCTCTCTCTCTCTCTGTCTCTCTCTGTCTCTCTCTCTCTCTCTCACACACACACACACACACACACACACACACACACACACACTCACCCTCCAGAGGTGGGTGGAGGGATCCAGAATCAGTCAAGGATGTGTGTAGCCAGCCCAGTGCCTTGAGGAGGTTCCACATTTGCCTGCTGCAGAAATGAGAAAATGGGATCTGAGGAGGCCGATAGTTGTTTGGTTTTTCACATTTCAGTACTGTCACAACGGGCATGAGAAGGTAAAGTGGATCCTGCGTGTCTCTATCGTAGTCACTGAAAGGGCCTAGCCAGACCCTCATGAAAACTCGTAAGTAGTCTTACCCCAGGATCTGTCCAGGGCCCTATCCTGAGGAAGTGAGGTTGTGTCCCTTTGGAAAGGAGCCTCAGGTTGGGCCTGCTGGTGTGATATGGGGGGTCTGCTTAGGAGGGAAGAGGCTGGACTCCATTCAAATAGCCGCCACGACCTTCCCCATCGAACCCTGGAAGTGTGGAAAGTCTTCTCATGACAAGGCCACGAGGGCTCGTATATCAAAGATGGGGAAACTGAGGCCCAGAGAGGAGCAGGTGCTGGCCCTGGGTCTCATGACAAGTCAGGAAGACATTTCCTTGGCCCTTGTTGATCCTGTGCACCTTCCAAGTTCTCTGCGTGACTCCTCACAATAGTGTATTTTCAATTCTAGAAACACAAGCCCATCATCATATTAACCTGGCCCTAATGAATGCTCACGTCCTCAAAGTCAGCCCTAGAAAGTAAAGAGCAGGTTTGGAAAGCCCTTTGAACCCTCAGAGGGAGATCCTGGCCTTGCTGAGCCTGTTGCTATGCAGTTCCAAAGTGGAGGCAGCCACATATTTGCAGAGCTTTTTAGTCCCTTCCCCCACCCCATGTGGATTTTAGGAACCTTTTGGAAAGAAATGTGTTGCTAGGAGCTTGGGCTCTCCTTCTCCTTTAGAAAGAGAGAGCTGTTTTTGCTTTGAATTGCCTTGCAAACATATTGAGGTATCTCCCTACCCATTCTTTCTTTTGTTAAACCAACCCAACCAAACCAAGCCAGGGGTAGTTAAGTGGAGATCATGTTGAAAATGAGTGCTTAGCATAGGGTCACTACGCAGAGTGGCTCCCATTCCCATCCTTGGCCAGAGCATCTCACCTTTAATTTCATTATTAATCTGGAGGGAGAGGAATCGTGCAAGTCAGTTGAAAGCAGATGCCACCCAGGAATTTTAGGTACCCTCGTGTCATCAAACAAAATGACAGTCGTTTGTAAATTGGAAAGTTTGGCAGTAGGTGGTTGCCCTTTGGAAGATTCACTGTTTCAGACCAGCTTTCTGAGTCTGGGAGGAGTCCCTGGTGCTACAGTGGGAAGAATATCCACCTGGGGGCCACCGGCAAGTGGTCTGACTTCAGCTTTGATAACAACTAGCCATGGCACTTGGGGCAAGCTATTTCCTTGGACTGGGCATCATTTTCCCCATCTGTACGATGAAGGAGTGGTCTAGGGGCATCCAAAAGGCTCCTCCAGGTCTGGCATTCCATAATTTTCCAATAGCAAGTTAAACTCTAAGATACTTAAAATATTTGGAAAGGGTAAGTAATAATTTGTTCTTTTTGAAATTACCAGAGACTTGAAAGCATGGAGTTGTATTTTTGTTTGGGTACGTGGGGACTGTGACTGTTATATAAGTGATAACAGTTTTAGAAGTTTTAGCTAAAGACAAAGAGTTGAAATGTATTTATGTAGGACCAAATAATAGAAACAAAATGGAAATTCCTTTAGAGACCCCTTGTTTTATGCATGAGGATGCTGCAGCTGAAGAAAAATATCATACTTGCCCAGGCTTCCCTGGCAAGCTGCTCAGAGCTGAGGTGGTCCAGGACCCAGGAGGTCCAGCTTGCAACCCACTGCTTGCTCCACACCGCACGTCCTAGGACCTTACAGAAGAAGCCTCCAGGCCCTCAACTCCATGTGGGACCTGCAGTCAGCAGAATATAGGGCTGAGTGATTCTGATTTCTAGCTATCAGATACTAGCTTATCAGAAAGGAATTTTTGTTCTCCACCCCTGCCCCCAACATCCAAGAGTTCTCTGTTAGCAGTAAATATTTAATTTTGTTGGTCTTGTACCAATGCCTAATTTAAAATAAAACAGAGTTTTTGAATATTGGGGGGTGGTCCTTAGGGGCCTGTTATTTGGATTTATTTTATTTCAAACAGATGGGCTGTTTTAGGTTTGACTTCATATTTGCTACTTTTCATTATGAAAAAAAAAAAAAAATCCCAAGCCACCCCGCCCTTATTTTTGTAGTGAGTAACAGTTTGTCTTGTCTAAAAGAAGCTTTTAGTTTCTCAACTGTGTGCACCCAGCGTATTAAGTCTTATTTTGTATTTTTAATCACATAAATATGTTGGCCACCTGTAGCTTATGGGGTGTTCACAAAATGTGCCCCACTCATTCCCAAACAGCCACCAACTTTGGGACTGTATCTTTCAGGGCCAGCCCAGCTACGTCTTGTCTGGTTCCCAGCCATCCACTCCTCTGGCCTGAAGCCAGACTGTATGGAGGTGCAGAGTCAGAGAGGCCTTGGCCTGGGAGGGAGGCACCTTGGTGCCTGGCGCAGCTCTACTGCCTTGCTGTGTGACCTTGGGCAGGTCCTTTCCCCGCTCTGGGCCTCACGGTTCCCACTGTTACAATGAGGAGGCTGAGCTAAAGGCGCTTTGTAGAATTTTCCTCTTATTATGTTGGATTGTTATATTTGGAAGATGTGACTCGACCAGTACAGTACATGACCTTTAAATCCTTTCTAGAAGCAATATTTAGTGACGTTTCTGAAAGAGTTAGGAGGTATATATCTCTGAGATGAACTAGTACTTTCTGAAATTTATCAAAACAACAGCTACCATTTTTTGAATGCCCACCGTGCCTGGAGACTCCTGTCCTGCTGCTTCTTTGAAACTCACCCATCAGCTGTGAGCGTTTTCTAATGGTTTCCCCTCAGGCCTTCAGTCTTTGATCTCAATACCTTCTCCCTAGGAGATTAATTGATCACTTCTAACCCTTGTTTTTAATTTAATTTTTCACTTGACATAAATTCAGACTCTCAGAATATTTGCAAGAATAATACAAATAATGTTTAATTACCTTTCACTCGATTCCCCAAATGTTGCAATTTTACCACATTCTATGTTTTATGTACCACCTCTCTCTCTCTCTCACACACACACACACACAATTTTATTCTGAACTTTATGTTTATTCTGAACAAATTGTAGGTATGATGCTCTTTTATCTCCAAATACTGCAATATATATTTCCTAACATTTCCTAAAACGTTGATCAAAAGCAGGAAGCTAACAGTGGTACTAATCTATCTAAAGATTTTAATCTAAAGTCTTTATTCAGATTTTGCCAGTTGTCCTAATAATGTCCTTTATCGCAAAAGAAAATCCAGGATCATGCAGTGCACTCATAACTCAGTCGTTATGTCTCTTTAGTGTCCCTTAATATGGAATGGTTCCTCAATCTGTCTTAGTGTTTTGTAGCATTGACATTTTTGAAGAGTACATGCCAGTTATTTTGCATAATGTCCCTCAATTTGAGTTTGCTGCCTGCTGTTTCCTCATAGTTAGATCACTGTTATGTACTATTGGCAGAAATACCACAGAAGTGATGCTGTGCATGAGTGTGTCATGTCAGAAGGTCCACGATGTTAGTTCCATTCATCCTATTCCTGGTGATTGTCACTTTGATCACTTGGTTAAGGTGATGTCTGCCACATATCTTCACTGTCCAGTTCCTATTTCTTCTCCTTGCCATTAATTAGTATCTTGGGGAAATAAATATATCTTGAAGCTGTTAGTATCCTACTACACCTCAAACTTTCACTCACTAGTTTAGCATTTATTGATGGTCCGTGCCTGAGGCAAGATTATCATGCTGGTTGCCAACTAATGAATTTCTGATTCCATCATCCATTCTACAGTTATTCGTTGACTTTCTACTATAAGAAAGAACTTTTCTTCTTTCACTCGCGTTTATTTACTTATGCTTTTATTTATATTAGGTGGATTTGTGCATTTTTATTTTCAGTTATAATCCTTTCCTATCATTATTTATTTTGATGCTCAAATTGTCTGAGGTGTGTCCAGTGGGAACTCCTTCAAACTAGTTACTATGTCTTTCTGACATGCCCCTAATCATCCTCTGAGCATGCCCTTAATTTTTGGCACATCTGCTCCAGGCTCATCTTGTACTTTCTGCTCCAGGCTCATCTTGTACTTTCCCTGCCTTAGCCTTTGTTACTAAACCCTCTCAGTCCACAAAGCTAGGAAAATAATTAACTCACATCTATATCTATTCCTTTTTTATTTATTATTTTGGTAATATCTGTTTCTCTATCTACCTATCTACCTGCCTCCATACTTACCCATAAACCATGAGTTCACATTGATACCTCCAAATACCAATACAACAGCAAAGTTCATTCTATCTTTCCCCTTCCCATATTTGTAGTTTCCTTGCAAAACAGTGAGAAATCTCTCTGCCATTACCATAATATATTTACTCGCTTAATCCTAGAATATACAGAAACTAGTTTCAGAGTTGCTAACCCATGACTCTATGAAGAAGCCAATTAACAAGAGTACAATATTTGTTTAGAATTCTTTTTGTCTTTGCATAAGAGTGTATCCTTCAAACACTGTTAAAAAGTTACCTGGGCTAGTTCATCTCCTGGGCCCACTGAGGTCATTTGAATATGGTTTAGTTCACTTGTTTCTGTTTAGATTCCTTTCTGTCTGCCGCCAACACTGCCCACCATCTTTCCTTGCTAATTTTAATTATTTTTCTGTGAGCATGTGAAATAATAACATTGTTTCAAAAGTTAGAACTGTACAGAAAGAAATCCTCAGAAAAGTGACTTCTCCCTTTACTTCTGTCCTTTCCACCTCATTCCAGTCATTTCCTGTAAGTAACCAACTTCATTAGTTTTTCTGTGTTTTCTTTTTGCACAAAGAAACAGATACCTGTGTATTTTCCTATACCCTTCCTTACATAAGGGCGGCTTAATATAGATACTCTTTTGAGCTTTGTTTGTTCACTCAAACGCATGTCCTACCAATCACTCTATATAGAGATCTTCTTCATTCTTTCATTATAGCTGCATAGTACTGCATTGTGTAGATGTACCATAAATTATTCAGCCAACCTCCTATGTGTAGCCATTTAGATTGTTTCCAATATTTTGCAAATAAAAATAATACTCAATGAACAACCCAGTACATATGTATTTTCATATCGTTAGAGGTATATCTTAAAGAGTAAATTTCTAGAGGTAGGATTAATGTGTCAAAATGTAAAAACAAATGTAGTTTTGTTAGGTATTGCCAAATTCCCCTCCAGAAAGATTGTACCAATTTGCATTCCCATTAGCAATATATGAGAGTGTTTTTTCCCCCAAGCCTCACCAACAAAGTATTTGCTTTACTTTTTAATTTTTACAAATCTGATAGGTGAGAAATTGTATCTCAGTGTAGTTTAATTAGCATTTTTCTAATTATGAGTGGCTTGCAACATCTTATGTATGTGAATTATCTGTTCATGTCTTTTCTCCCTTTTTCTATTGGGTTTTTAGTCTTCTACCCTCAATTTTAAGAGTATTTTCCTGTGTTAGGTATATTAGCTTTCTTTATTTGTGATATATGTTGCAAGTAATTTCACTTAATTGGTTTGTGGTTTTTTCAATGTTTGTTTTTCTTTGCTACGCAAAAAAAAAAAATTTATGTTGTCAAATATCAGTCTTTTCTTTTATCATATCTGGATTTGAATCCCAGTTCGAAAGCCTTTCCTCACATCCAGTTTAAAGAGAAATTCACCCAGTTTTCTTCCAGTATTTGTATGGTTTCATGTTTTACATTTAGATTCCTAATCCATTTGGAGTTTATTCTTACGA
Organism: Piliocolobus tephrosceles; assembly: GCF_002776525.5. Lineage (NCBI taxonomy): Eukaryota > Metazoa > Chordata > Mammalia > Primates > Cercopithecidae > Piliocolobus > Piliocolobus tephrosceles. The sequence goes on along the minus strand of NC_045445.1, from coordinate 4,220,368 downwards.
ATGGTATATGGGAGGGATCTTACTTTGCCTCTTTCCTTTTTTCTTTTTGTTTGTTTCTCTTCTTTTTTTTTCTTTTTTAGAGACAGGGTCTCACTCTGTCACCCCGGCGGGAGTGCAGTGGCATACTTATAGTCAGTGGCAGGGTGGTGTGCCACAACCACATTCAGCTAAATTTTTATTTTTTTTATGATTTGTAGAGAGGGGGTATTGCTATGTTGCTCAAGCTGGTCTCGAACTCCTGGGCTTAGGAGATCCTCCTGCCTCAGCCTCCCAAAGTGCTGGGATTATAGGCATGAGCTACTGCACCCATCCCCTTCCCTTTTTTCAAAAGACTACCCAGCTATCACAGCCCCATTTTACAAATGTTCATCTTGCTCCAGTGATTTGAAAAGTCACCATTATTATATATTCAGTTTCCACATATACTTGGGTCTATTTCTAGATGCATATTTTATTCCACTGGTCAATTTGCCTATTTTTCTTCCAGTACCACACTGTTTTAATTATAGAGGCTTTATTGTGATTTTTAACAGCCTTTTATTTTGAGATAATTGTAGGGTCACATACAGTTTTAGGAAACAATACTAGAAAGATCCTATTTACCCTTCACCCAGTTCACAACCAGAACACTCACACTGATACACTCCATCCACCTCATTCAGATTTTACCAGTTATACATGCACTTATTTGTGTACATATGTGAGTATTTAATTCAAAGCAGTTTTATCAAATGTGTAGAGTCATGTGACCACAGTCAAGAAAAAGAATAGTGCCATCACCACAAGGATATGCAATCCTTTGTGTTGCTGTTTTATACCAAACGCACTTCCCTCCTGATCTGCTCCACCCCAAGTTCTGAACCCACGGCAACTAACCAGTAATCTGTTCTCCATTCCTATAGTTTTGTTATTTCAAGAATGTTATGTAAATTCAATCATATAGCCTGTGATCTCTTGAGACTGGCTTTTTTCACTCAGCATAATTCTGATAGTGGTGTAGTGCAATACAGGAGTAGTGCATTCTCACAGGTGTGTAGAGATATGTCATTGTCATATTAATTTGCATTTCCCTAATGCCTAATGTGATTGAACTTATTTTTTGGAGTTTATTTTTCATCCATATAACTTCGTGGAATGTCTGTTCATGACTTTGGCCCATTTTCCCGTTGGATTATTTGCATTTTTTCTCTTTTTTTTTCACTGTTGAGTTTTGCAAGTTCTTTATATATTCTAGATACTTGTACTTTGTCCAATATGTAATTTGAAAATACTTTCTCTCAGTCTGCATCTTATCTTTGCATCCTTTTAATAGGTTCTTTCACAAAAAGACTATTTTGGGGTCCAGATTTTTGTGGTTGAGTCTAAGAACTCTACACCAAGTCCTAGGTCCTGAAAATTTTCTCTAATATTTTTTAAGTTTGAAGGTTGCACATTTAAGGCCATAATCGATTTTGAGTTGATTTTTGTATAAGGTGTGAGGTTTAGGTTGATGTTTATTATTTTTTTGCTTGTGGATGCTCAATGGCTCTAGTAGCATCTGTTGAAAAGGCTATCCCCACCTCACTGAATTGCTTTTACACCTTTGTCAAAAATTAGTGGGATACATTTTTATGGGTCTATTTCTGGGCTCCTTATTCTGCTCCACTGATCTATGTGTCTGTCCCTCTGCCAATGCCACACAGTCTTGATTAATGTAGCCATATAAAAATGTTAATACTGGGTAAAGGCACTCCTTCCATTGTACCCTTGTTTCTCAAAATTGTTTTAGCCTAGGACTTGTGCCTTTCCGTATATTTTAGAACAACCTTGTCTATGTCTACAAAAAATTTTGCTGGGATTTTGATGAGAATTGCATTAAACCTATAGGTCAGTTCAGGAATTGACATCTTTACTATGTTGAGTCTTCTAGGCAGTAAACATAGTATGTCTCCTCATTTATTTAAGTCTTTATTTTTTTATGAGCACAAAAAAGGTGTTTATTATTATTTCTATTTAATGTTCAACCCTTTTTTTCTGAGTTTTTTTAATTAAAATTCAAAAATGTCAATATTTTCAAGGGAACTACAATAAGTGAAAATATTTTAAATATATTCTTATAAATTTATTCATACCTGTTGAGGTAGTATAAGACTGAAGCAATAGAGTACAAAATTTGAAACACTTCAGATTACAAATATTTTGTCCCTTTTAGAGTACAGTTTTAAAAAATCACTATTTTCATAAAGAAAATATAGAGTTCTTTAAAGAGAGAAAAGAGATTGCTTATAGATGTCAGTTGCAAATATAATTTATTGTGATTGGAACTACTATCAAGATTTATTTTGTATGTAAATTTCTTTGATAAATTTTATGGGTTTTAATAGGTCACCGGAAATCTCATTGTGCTCCTCTTTTGTTTTTTATATTTTATTTTATTTTAAGTTCCAGGATACATGTGCAGGAGTCTTTATCTCTTACAAAAGCATTTTGTAACTTTCTGGATGCAGATCCTATACACATAATATTATATTTAATATCTAAGTATTGCATTTTCTATGCAGCAGTTGTAAATGGTATGTGTTCTCTGAAACACAGTTTTTTGATATCATTCACACACCACCGAATTCACCCATTTAAAGTATTCCATTCAGTGGCTTTTAGTATATTCATAGTTGTACCATCATCACCAGTATCTAATTTCAGAATATTTTAGTTACCCTGTAAAGGAACCACATATCCATTAGCAAACAACATCGATTACCCGCTGCCCAAGCCCTTAGTAACTATTAATCTGCTTTCTGTCTATATGGATTTACTTATTCTAGGCATTTCCTATGAATGAAGCCATAAAATAAATAGCCTTTTGTGACTGACTTCTTTCCCTTAGCATAATGTTTTCAAGTTTCATCCATGTTGTAGCATGTATTAGTACTTCATTCTTTTTCATTGCCAAATAATATTCCATATATTATTTGTGATACACCCTATGTTGTTTCTCCATTCATCTGTTGATAGAAATTTGAGTTGTTATCACTTTTTGACTCTTATGAATAATGCTGTTGTTAACACTCATGTACAAGTTTTTGTGTGGACATATGCTTTCATTTCTCTTGGGCATATACCTAGGTATGGAATTTTTGCCTTGTATGGTAACTCTGTGTTTAGCATTTTGAGGAACTGCCAAACTGTTCCAAAGTAGTTGTGCCATTTAACAATCTCACCAACAATATATAAGGGTTCCAGTTTCTCCGCATCCTTGCCAACACTTGTACATTTCTGTCTTTTTATTATAGCTGTTCTAGTGAGCATAAAGTGGTATTTCATTATGATTGTGATTTGCATTTCCCTGTTGGCTATGATTTTGAGCATCTTTTCACGTGCTTTATTGGCCATTTGTATATCTTCTTTAGAGAAGTGTTCGTGCAGAGCCTTTGCCCATTTTTAAATTGGATTATTTGTCTTTCTATTGTTGAACTGTAAGCATTGTTTATATATTCTGAATCCTAGACCTTCATCAGATATAAAAGTTGCAACTATTTGCTCCCATTCTGTGGGTCATGTTTACACTTCCTTGATGGTATTATTCACAGCACAAAAATTTTAATTTTGATGAAAGCTGATTTATTTAGTTTTTCTTTTCTCAGTTGTGCTTTTTGTATCATATCTAAGAAACTATTTCTTAACTCAAAGTCAAAGATATATTTCTATGTTTCTTCCAAGAGTTTTATAGTTGTAGTTCTCACATTTAGATTTATCTTCCATTTTGAGTTTTTACATTTTAAAATGTTTAATTAATAAAAATTGTGTATATTCAAGGTGTACATGATTCGATATATGTATATATTGTGTAATGATTACCACAATCAAATTAACACATCTGTTACCTCTCATAGTTACCATTTTTTTGTGTATATATGTGTGTGGTGAGGCCACTTAAAATCTGCCATCTTAGCAAGTTTCAAAGAAACAATGCAGTACTATTGACTATAGTCACCATGCTGTACATTAGATTCCCAGAACTTATCCATTTTATAACTGAAATTTGTACACTTTCACCAAGATCTTCCCATTTCTCCCACCCCTAAGACCTTGACAACCACTATTCTACTCTCTGCTTCTAGGAGTTCAGCATTTTAAATTTCTACATATAAGTGAGACCATATATTATTTGTCTTCTTTGTCTGACTTATTTCCACTTCAGGCCATGCAGGTTCATCCATGTTATTGAAAATGGCAGAATTTCTTCTTTATGTCTGAACAATACCACACACACACACACACACACACACACACACACAGTTTATGCTTGAATAATATAGGGGTTAGGAGTACCAACCCCCTGCACAGGCACAAATCCACTTATAACTTTTGACTTCCCAAAAACTTAACTACCAATAGCCTACTGTTGCCTGGAAGCCTTACCAATAACATAAACAACACATATTTTGTATATTATATGTATTATATACTTTGTTCTTACAATTAAGTAAATTAGAGAAAAGAAAAGGTTATTAAGTAAATCATATGGAAGAGAAAACATATTTACTATTCACTAAATGAAATGGAATCATCAAAAAGGTCTTCATCCTTGTTATCTTCATGCTGAGTAGACTGAGGAGGAGGAGGAAGAGGAGGGGTTGCTCTTGCTGTCTTGGGGGTGACAGAGGCAGAAGTGATGGAGGTGGAAGAGGAGACAGGAGAGGCAGGCACACTCAGTGCAACTTTTTGGAAGTACATCATAATTTCTCTCTAACTTTTTGCTTTTTTATTTCTCTAAAAAATGTTTCTATATAATACCAATCCTTCTTTCACCTTTTGCTTTAGCTTCAGGTCCTGTATCATAGAAGGGTTCATGCTGTAAAGGAAGTCAGAAGCGAATTGTCTAATTAATGTCAATTTGCTTTCTGGCACTGCTTCTTTTAGGTCTTTGTCCTCATGGTCCAGCACTGGTTCAGAAGCACTCATCTCCATAAAATTGTCTTCTGTTATTTCATCTGCCATGGTCTCCATTAGCTCTATAATTTCTCCAAGATCCATATATTGAAATCCTTCAACCCCCATCTTTTTTTTTTTTTTTTTTTTTTGCCATGTCCAAAACCTCTTTCATGATTTCCCCTGTTTATTGTCATAAATTCTGTAAAGTCATGCACAACATCTGGACACAGTTGTTTTTTCCAGCAGTAATTTACTGTTTCAGGCTTGATGGCTTTCACAGGTTTTTCTAAACAATGATGGCACATTCAATAGTGTAATCCTTCCAGACTTTCATGATATTCTCTCTATTGGGGTTCTCTTCCATAACACTGACGATCTTTCTATAGAGTACCATGTGTGGTGAGTCTTAGAAGTCCTTATGACCCCCTGATCTAAGGCTGAATTAGAATTTTGTTTGGGGGCAAGTAGACCACTTCAACACCTTCAGTGTTGAACCCATGGAGTTCTGGGTGGTCAGGAGCATTGTCCAGTATCAAAGAACTTTAAAAGGCAGTCTCTTACTGACAAGGTACTTCCTTTCTTCAGGGACAAAGGATCGATGGACCCAATCCAGAAAAAATTTTCTTTTATTGTCCGGGCCTTCTTGTGTGCAACAAAAAGATCGGCAGCTGGTGTTTATCTTTCCCCTTCCAGGCTCAGGGGTTAGCACCTTTATAGATAAGGACAGCCCTGATCATGAACCTGACTGCCTTTGCCCAAAATTGTAAAGTTAGACTATCCCTTCCTGCCTTAAATCCTGGTGCTCGCTTCTCTCCCTTACTACTAAATGTCCTTTATGACATTTTTTTTTTTCCTAGTAAAAGGCACTTTCACTTGCATTAAATCCTGTTCAGGCAGATATCCTTTCTTATCAATGATTTTCTTTTTTCTTTCCTTCTTTCTTTTTTTTTTGGGGGTAACAAAGAATCTTCAAATTATATTGAAAAATAAATCATAACTAATATTACTCATAAAAAATTTTCAGCATACTTTTCAAAAATGGTTTATGTAAAAGACAAGAAAATACACATAATTTTTAAATATCTTAAACTCTTTTATTCACTACTATAGACATTAATTTTATCTTTTGTTTTCTTTCAATTTTCTACAATTTCCAACTTGTACCTGTGTTTAATATGTAAGACATTAACTGATTGCTTTTCTAAATCTAAGGATTATATAGTTTTAGTATAAATATATATCACATATTTTGGTAAAATTTTGACAAAACTGAATAAACATGCCTTGTTTTAAGTCCATGCTCCTTCCACTGTTTATAAAATCTGATTTAATGATCAAAAAATTCTTGGTTGTCACTCTTCTTTTACAATAGTCTTCCTCCTTAAACTGCCACCCAGTTTTTACACAGTAATAACAAGCAGTAAAAAAACCAAAGAAATGGTGTCTGGGAGCATCTCTGCTACCTCTTAGTCAACAGAAGCTGCTTCTCCTGTTATCTTGACATTTTTTAAGCCAAACTGCTTTCTAATATTTGTGAAAATACAGTATTTGCAGGATGCGTATACAGAGGGCTGACTTTGCTTACACACAGGTTCTGAAGGGCTGACTGTAGGACTGTAGTATGTGTGGATTGTGATATATGAGGTGTCCTGGAACCAATCTTTCACGTATACCAAGGGACTATTGTAAAATATTATCTGTAAATTTTTTGTAGATGCTCGTTATCAAGTTGAGGATGTTCTCTTTTGTTCCTAGCTTTCTTTTTTTAATTATTATTATAAATGGATGTTAAATTTGCTAAATGCTTTTTCTGCATCAACTGATGTGATCCTGTGATTTTTCTTTTTTAAACTGTTAATATTGTGGATAACACGGAGTGTTTCCAAATGGTGAACCAACCTTGTAATCCCAACATAAACTCCACTTGGTCATGGTGTATTATTCTTTTTATATATTCCTGAATTTTATTTGTAAATCTTTTGCTGATTTTTAAAATTTAAGTTCATAAAATATATTTATTTATAATTTTCTTTTTCTGTACTGTCTTTGTCTCATTTTGGCATCAGAGTTATAAAATGAGTTAGGAATTCTTCTTTCTTCTTCTACTTTCTAGAAGACATTATGTAAAAGTGGCACTAATTCTTTAAACATCTGGGAAAATTCTCCAGTGAAACCATCTAGGTATGGATATTTCCTTTTCAAGAGTGTTTAACTACAAATTCATTTCCTTAAGGTTTATAGGGCAATTTAGATTATATATTTCATGTTGTTTAAGTTGTGGCAGTTAGCTAATAATTTCTTATAAATTTTTTTGTCTATATTCATGAGGGGTTTTGGTCTGTAGTTTTCTTTTGTGTACTCTTTTTGATTTTCATATCAGGGTAATACTAACTTCATAAAATGGATTGGGAAGTGTTCCCTGCTCTTCTATTTTTCAGAAGAGAATGTGCAGAATTGGTTTGGTTTTACTTTGTCAATGTTTAATAAAATTCTTCAATAAAGCCATGTAGGTCTGGAGATTTTTGGAGGGAGTGTTGCAATTATGAATTCAACCTCCTTAATAGTGTCAGTGCTATTCAAATTGTTTATTTTGGTACTTTGTGCTGTGCATGGAATTGGTCCATTTTACCTAAGTTGTCAAATTTCTGTGTAGAGTTTTTGGTAATATTCCCTTATTATTCTTTTGATTTCTGTCAGATCTGTGATATTCTCTGCTTCATTTCTGATAGTAGTGATTTGTATCTTCTCTCTTTTCAATCTTGCTAGATGGCAATTGTATTGACCTTTAAAAAAACTAGCTTTTTGTTTCATTGATTTTCTCATACTTTTCTATTTTCAATTCCATTGATTTTTATCTTATCTTTATTATTTCTTACCTTCTGCTGCTTTGGATATATTTTGCACTTCTTAGATTCTTGAAGTATAAGCTTACATGATTGATTTAGCTTAGATATTAATTTGATACCTTTCCTTTTTTCTAATGTACGTATTCACTTAGTGCTATACATTTCCCTCCCCATTCTGCGTTAGCCGTATCCCACATGTCTTTATAACTCCTGTTATCATTTTCATTCATTTCAATGCGTTTTGTTTGTTTGTTTTTTTCTTTTGAGACAGAATCTCACTCTGTCGCCCAGGCTGAAGTGCAATGGCATGATCTCAGCTCACTGCAACCTCTGCCTCCCGGGTTCAAGCGGTTCTCGTGCTTCAGCCTCCTGAGTAGCTGTGATTACAGGCACCTCCATGCCTGGCTAATGTTTTGTATTTTTAGTAGAGACGGAGTTTCGTCATGTTGCCCAGGCTGGTCTTGAACTCCTGAGCTCAGGCAATCCGCCCACCTTGGCCTCCCAAGGTGCTAGGATTACAGGTGTGAACCACTGCACCCGGCCCATTTCAATGCATTTTTAAATTTTCTTGGAGACTTCCTCTTTGACTGATGGTTTATTAAGAAGTGCGTTGTTTAATTTCCAAGTGTTCAGTGATTTTCTTGATTTCTTTCTGTTACTGATTTCTAGTTTGATTCCATTGATCACATTAGAGAGTGTTGTGACTTCAATTATTTTAAATTTGTTGAGGTGTGTTTTAGGGTGCAGGAGATGGCCTATCTCAGGATATGTTCTATGAGCACTTGAAACAAATGTGTAAGATGCTGTTGTTGGATGGAGTGTTCCATAAATGTCATCTAGAACCTTTCAGTTGATGATGTATTGTTGAGCTCTTCATCTTTGCTGATTCTGTCTAGCAGTTGTATCTATTGTTGAGAGTGGAGTGCTGAAGTACCCAGCTATAATTGTAGATTTGCCGATTTCTCCTTTTAGCTCTCTTAGTTTCTGCTTCATGTGTTTTGAGACTCCATTGTTTGGTACATACACATCTAGGACCATTATGTTTTCCTAGTGTATTATTATTTTATCATTGTGTAATGTCTGCCTGTCTCCAATAATTTTCTTTGCTCTGAAGTCTTTTTTTGATGTTAATGTAGCCACTAATGCTTTTGTAAAATTAATATTTGCATGGCATATTTTCTCCATTGTTTTACTTTCAACTTACCTATGCTGTTGTATTTAGGGTAATAGAATAGAGTTTGGCCATGTTTTTATTTGTTTGTCTGTTTTTGTTTTTGTTTTTGTTTTTTGAGACAAGTTTTGCTCTGTTACCAGGCTGGAGTGCAGTGGTGCAATCATTGCTCACCGCGTCCTCAAACTCTTGGGCTCAAGTGATCCTCCCACCTCAGTCTCCCAAGTATCTGGGACTACAGACATGCGCCACCATGCCTGGTTAATTTTCGTATGTTTTGTACTCTGTCAACCTCCGTCTTTAATTAGTGTTTTGGACCATATAAATAAGAGGTATTGTTGACATGTTCTGGCTTACGTCTTCCATTTTATTATTTGTTTACCCTTTGCTTCCTCTGGTTCTCATCCTCCATTTGTTTCTTCTTCGTATTCTCATGTTTTACTTAAACCTATTTTAGAATTCCATCTTGGTTTATATTTTATGGTTTTTAGCATATTGCATTGTATAGTTTTGTTACTATTTACTCTAGATATTACAGAATATGTATTAATTTATCATAGTTTATAGTCTACATTTTATAAGTTCGAGTGAAGTGTGGAAATTTAACTTCCACTTAGGTCCTTTTACCCTTCCTACTTTTAAAATGTAATATCTTAAATATTTCCTCTATACACATTCAGTATCAAATAAGATGGCATTATAACTTTTGCTTCATTCATCAAAGATGCTTTAATAAACTGATGAGAAAAATAGTTTATTATACTTATCACTATGTTTGCTTATTCTGAATTTCTTCTTTTCTTTATGAAGTTTCAAACCTTTTTCTGTTATCATTTCCTGTCTGTCTGAGAATTTCCTTTAGGCATTCTTTAAGGGTGGGATTATCAGCAACAACATCTCTTAGTTTTCCTTCATCTGAAAATACCTTGATTTCCCCTTCATTATTGAAGGATATTTTTGCCAGATACATAATTTGGGGTTGACAGTTCTTTTCTTTCAGCACTTGAAAAAATGTTGTACCACTTCCTTCTGTACTCCATGGTTCCTGAAGAAAAATCCACTGTCATCTGAATTGGTGTTCCTCTCTAAGTAATGTGCCATTATTCTTTGATTGCTCATAAGGGATTTTCCTGCATCTTTTAGTTTTCAGAAGGTTAAATACAATGTGCCTTGGCATGGATTTATTTGGGTTTATTATGTTTAGATTCCCTCAGATTCTTTAATCTGTAGGTTTACGTTTTTCACAAATTTTGAAACTTTTCAGCCATTATTTCTTTAACTAATTTTTCTTATTCACTCTCTCCTCTCTTCCTCTCTTTCTGGGTTTCCAATGATAGAAACGTTTGGATCTTTTGTTATTGCCTCACAGATCCCTGAGCCCCCTCTTCTTCTTTTTTTGTTTTGTTTTGTTTTGTTTAGATTACTTTCGCTTTGTTGTTCAGGTTGGGTGAATTATACTGATGTGTCCTCAAGCTCATTAGCTCTATCTTCTTTCATCTTTACACTACTAATTAACCCATTTGTGAGTTATTTTATTTTTGTTAATGTATTTTTCAGTTCTTTAATATCCATTTGGTTCTTTTTTATAATCTCAATTTCTTTGCTGAGATTTTCTATTTTATTAATTTGTTTTAAGTGTATTTGTGATTGCTGGTTGAGCATTTTTATGATGATTACAAGAATGTTAAATAATTCTAATATCTGAATCACCTTTGTGTTGACATCTGTTGATCATCTTTACTCATTCATTGTTGTGATTTTCTTGGTTCTGGGTATGACGAATGATTTTATTATCATACCCTAGACAATTTGCATATTATATTATGAGACTTTGGATGGTATTCAATTTTACTTTTTAGCGGGCAGTCTATATGTTAAAGTGTAGTACAAGGACCAGTTGGACACCTTGTTCATTTTCCTGCTGGGCCCTACTAACACCACTCTGGCAAAATAGAATGCTGACTGACAAAGCCTTATTGCTGATAGATGGAGTGGAAGTTCAGCTTCCCCTGGGCCCTGCTGACACCTTCCTGGGGAAAGTGGGGTGCTAAATTGCTCTGCCTTGTTGCCACTGAGTAGGATATAAGCCCAGCTTCCCACCAGCCCATGCTAGGGAAGAGGGAAGTAGAGACTGATCCATATTGCCTTTTTGCTGCAAGGTGAAAGAGAAATCTCCAATCCCTGCTGGGTCCATCTGATACCAAGTGGAAAGGGAAGAATGAAAGTGCAGTCTAGAGCTGCCTATTCTTCCTCATTCAATCTTGTTGCTGCTAGGTGAGGGTATGGAGGTTCAGCTCCCCACTAGTCTTTGCTGATACCAGTGAGTGGGTGGAAAATGGACTGCTGGCCATCCCTGACTTGCAGGACTGAGTAGGGGTGGAAGTAAAGGTTTCCAATCCACCTCACTAATACCAGAGGTGGGGGTTATTTGGTAAAGTCTAGTGCTGATTTAGCCCCATCTTGTACCACCTCATTAAGTCCACCAGCTAGGAGTGGAGGCTCAACTCCCCTCCTGACCTTCCTGACACTAACCTGACGGGAAAGTGGGAGCATGCTTGGGCACCTGACACCTCTGGGCAGGGGAATCAGAGGACCGACATCTGCTTACATGAAAATTGGGGATGGGGTGGAGTGGAATATCAACTTCCCACTTTGCTAGGCTGAAACCACAGGAGAGGGATGGTTTTTCTGCTGGTGTTGACTAAAGTAGGGTGGGTAATTTCAGAAAGGTTTTCTGTTATTTAGGCCACCTTTTCCACAGTCCTTTTACTAGGGGAAAAGGCTTTTCTTGGAGGAGTTTTTTAAATAAAAAAAAACTTTTCTCCCCGTCTCTACTAAAAATACAAAAAAAATTAGCCAGGCGTGGTGGCATGCGCCTGTAGTCCCAGCTTCTCAGGAGGCTGAGGCAGGAGAATGGCATGAACCCAGGAGGCGGCGGAGTTTGCAGTGAGCCGAGATTGCACCACTGCACTCCAGCCTGGGTGAGACAGTGAGCCTCTATCTCAAAAAAAAAAAAAAAAAAAAAAAAACATTTTTTAACAGCAGCTTTAATATTACAGCAAAATTAAAAGGAAGATACAGAGTTCCAATATACCTCTTGCCCCTTCATGTGCATAGCCTCCCCCATTACTTGCATCTTGTATCAGAATAACACATTTGCTACAACTGATGAGCCTCCATGGACACATCTTTGTCACCCAAAGTCCATAGTCTACATTAGGGTTCACTCTTGATGCTGTACATTCTATAAGTTTGAACAAATGTATGATGACATGTATCCATCATTATAATACACAGAGCACTTTCATTGCCCTAAAAATCCTCTGTACTCTGCCTGTTTATCCCTCCCTTCCAATCCCTGGTAACCACTGATCTTTTACTACTTTCATAGTTTCCTTTTCCAGAATGTCATATAGTCAGAATCATACAGTATGTAGCCTTTTCACATTGGCATCTTTCACTTAGCAATACACATGTAAAATTCCTCTGTGTCTTGTCATGGCTCAATAACTCATTTATTTTTAGTGCTGAGTAATATTCCATTGCCTGGATGTGTCACAGTTTATCCATTCACCTACTGAAGAACATCTTGGTTGCTTCCAAGTTTTGGCAATTATAAATAAAGCTACTATAAATATCCATGTGCAGGCTTTTGTGCTGACATAGGTTTTCAACTCCTTTGGATAAATGTCAAGGAGTATGATTATCAGATCATATGGTAAGAGTATGTTTCGTTTTGAAAGAAACTGCCAAACTGTCTTCCAAGTGTCTGTACCACTTCGCATTCCCACCAGCAATGAATGAGTGCTCCTACTGCTCCACATCTTTGCCGGTATTTGTTGTTGCCAGTTTTCCAGATTCTAATAGGTGTGTAGCAGTTATCTCATTATTGTTTTAATTTGCATTTCCTTAAAGAAACAAAATGTGGAGCATCTTCTTATATTCTTATTTGCCATTTGTGTATCTTCTTTGATGAGGTGTCTGTTTAAGCCTTTGGTCCATTGTTTAATCGGACTGTTTGTTTTTTTATATTGTTGAGTTTTAAGAGTTCTTTGTCTATTTTGGATAGCAGTCCCTTATCTGATGTGCCTTTTGTAAATGTTTTCTCCCACTCTGTGGCTTGTCTTTTCATTCTCTTTGCAGAGCTGAAGTTTTCCTTTTTAACGAAGTCCAGGTTATTAATTCTTTCTTTCATGGTTTGTGCCGTTAGTGTTGTATCTAAAAGTCATTGCCACACCCGGGGTGACTTAAGTTTTTTTCTTATGTTATCTTCCAGGAGTTGTATAATTTTGTCTTTTACATTTATGTCTATAATTCATTTTGAGTCAATTTTTGTGAGGGGTGTAAGGTCTATATCTACATCCTTGTTTTTGTTATTTATTTATTTTGCTTATCAATGTCCAGTTGTAGCACTATTTGTTGAAAAGACTATCTTTGCTCCTTTTTATTGCCTTTGCTCCTTTGTCAAAGAAGAGTTGAGTATATTTCTGTGGGTCTATTTCTGAGTTCTCCATTCTGCTGCATTGATCCATTTATATATTCTTTTACCAGTAGCACACTGTCTTGATTATTCTATCTTTATAGTAAGTCTTGAGGTCAGGTAGTGTCAGTCCTTTGACTTTGTTCTTCTTTGTCAATATTTTATTAACTATTCTGGATCTTTTGCCTCTCCACATAAACTTTAAAATAAGTTTGTTGGTATCCACAAAAGAATGTGCTGGAGTATTGATTGGGATTTCATTGAATCTATAGATCAAATTGGGAAAAACTGGCATCTTAACAATATTGAGTCTTCCTATTCATGAACATGGAATCTCTTTCCGTTTATTTTGTTCTTTGATTTTTTTAATCAGATTTTTGTTTTCCTTATGTAGATCTTGTGCATATTTTCTTAGATTTATATGTAAACATTTCATTTTGAGAGTGCTGATATAAACAGTAATGTGGTTTTTTTTTATTTTAAATTCCACTTGCTCATTGCTGGTAGGTAAGAATGTGATTGGCCTTGTGTCCTGTAACCTTGCTATAATGACTTACTGGTTCCAGCGGTTTTGTTGCTGTTCTTGTTGATTCTTTCAGATTTCCTACACAGATGATCATGTCATCTGCAAACAAAGGCAGCTTTATTTCTGCCTTCCCAATGGGTGTACCTTTTGTTTCCTTATTTTTCTATCTTTTTTGTATTTTTTTTTTTTTTGTCTTATTGCTTTAGCTAAGACTTCCAGAACAATGTTGAAAAGGAATGATGAGAGTGGACATACTTGCCTTGTTCCCAATCTTAGTAGGAAGGCTTCTAGTTTCTTACCATTAAGTATGATGGTAACAGCTGTTTTTTTGTAAATATTCTTTTTCAAGTTGAGGAAGTTCTCAATTCTGAGTTTACTGAGAGATTTTGTCATGAATGGGTGTTGGATTTTGTTAAATGACTTTTCTGCATCTATTGATATGATCACGTGATTTTTTCCTCTATAGCTTACTGATGTGATGGATGATGTTAATTGGTTTTTAAATGTATAATCAGTCTTGCATACCTAGGATAAATTCCATTTGTTCATAGTATATAATTGTTTTTATACATTATTGGATTTGACCCAACAATATTTTATTGAACATTTTTCCATCCATGTTCATGAGAGATAGGAATCTGTAGTTTTCTTTCCTTGTAATGTCCTTGTCTGGTTTTTGTATTAGGGTGTTGCTGACCTCATTAAATTGAGTTATAAAATATTCTCTCTGCTTCTATACTCTGCAAGATAATGTAAAGAATTCATGTCATTTCTTCCTTAAGTGTTATATAGAACTCACCAGTGAACCCATCCGGGCCTGGTGCCTTCTGTTTGGAAAGGTTATTAATTATATCAATATCTTTAGTAGATACAGGTTTATTCGGATTGTATATTTCTTCTTGTGTGAGGTTTGGCAGACTGTGTCTTTCAAGAAATTCGCTCATTTTATCTAGGTTACCAAACCGGTGAGCCTAGGGTTGTTCGTAGTATTCTTTTATTATACTTTGAATGTCCAGGGGATCTGTAATAATGTCCCCGTTTTCATTTATAATATTAATAAGTTGTGTTCTCTTTTTTTCCTTAGTTTTGGCTAGAGGCTTATCAACTTTATTGATCTTTTTAATAAACTAGCTTTTGGTTTCATTGATTTTTCTCTATTGATTTCCTGTTTTAAATTTCTACTCTAATTTGTATTACATATTTTCTTCTGCTTACTTAGGGTTTAATTTGCTCTTTTTTTTTTCTTTTTCTTTTTTTTGAGACTGGGTCTCAGTTTGTTGCCAGGCTGGAGTGCAATGGTGTGATCATAGCTGACTGTAATCTCAAACTTGTGCCCTCAAGCAATCCTCCCACCTCAGCCTCCTGAGTAGTTGGGACTACAGGCATGCGCCACCATACCTGGCTATTTTTTTCGGGGCGGGAGGGCTGGTCTCGCTATGCTGCCCACACTGGTCTTGAACTCCTGACGTCAAGTGATCTTCCCAGCTCAACTTCCCAAAGTGATGAGATTACAGGTGTGAGCCACCATGCCTACCTAACCTCTTCTTTTCTAATATTTACATTCAAAGCTATAAATTTCTTTATCACTGATTTTGCTGCAGCACACAAAGTTCGATAAGTTGTGTTTTCATTTTCTTCAAAATGTATTTTCAACTTCTCCTGAGATTTCTTTTTTGACCCATGTGTTACTTAGAAGTGTGTCATTTAATTTCCATGAGTTTTGGTGTTTTCCCATTATCTTTATATTCTTGATCTCTAGTTTAATTCCACTGTGGTCTGAGAGCAGACATTGTATGACTTCTGTTCTTCTAAATTTGTAAAGGTTTATTTTATGGCCCAGAATGAGATCCATCTTGGTGAATGTTCCATATGAGCCGAATTATGTGTATCTACTGTTGTTTGGTAAAGTAACCAATATCAGTTATATGCAGTTGATGGTGTTGGTGTTGAGCTCAGCTATGTCCTGCCTGTGAGGGGTTCTTATTTCTTTCTTTTGTTTTTTTTTGTTGTTGTTGTTTTTCTTTTGCCTGTGCCTGTTGACAGTTCCATGTTGGAAGCTTCTGTAGCATCCTGTCCAGAATATATGGGAGTCAATATGGAAACCCATGGAACTCATTTCTGTGTTATTTCCCAAGTCTAGGACTCTAGGTTGGTCACCTTTTCTTTCCACTTTCTAGAGACTTTTTATGCTTTTTTGTTATGTCATGCCCAGATTTTTGTTTGTTTGTTTGTTTGTTTCTGTGGTTTGCTTTTTAAAACACTTTAAATTGTGGTAAAATACATATGACATAAAATTTACTATCTTAATCAATTGCAAGTGTATACTTCAATATTGTTAAGTATATTCACATTGTTGTGCAATGTCTCCAGGTTTGTTTAGTTGTAAGGGGAGAGACATGGGAGAAGTAAGCCTACTTCATATTGGTCAGAACCAGAAGTGACCTATAGTATGTTTTCCTGGCTCTTCTTGTATGTTTTATTTTTTTCCATATGGAATTTAGTATCAAATTGCCTAGCAAAATTAAAAAACTTGTTGGCATTTTTAAAATTGAGATTTTATCTTATATGTATAAATTGTTAAAGAGAACTGACATCTTTATGATATTGAGACCTCCTATTCAAGAGCAAAGAGTATCCTTCCATTCATTCATGTCGACTTTTACCTCTTTCAGGAGTGTTTTAGAATGTCCTTTGTAGAGGTTTTGTACACTGCATGTCAAGTTTATTTCTAAGGATTTTTTTTTTTTTGTAGATAGCGTTTTATTTCCTATTGTATATTCCCCCTTCATGGTTGTTTGGGAATATGGAATAAACTAGTGACTCTCAAATCTGGATCTTAGTCCTATCACCTGAGCACCAGACCCAGATTTGTGACAGTTCATCCCACCTACTCATTTAGCTAGCCCTCTCATACCTTCAACTCAATGGGTGCAAAGGTCAACTTGTGTTCTTCCCTGATCACTCCAACCCTCATTTGGACACTCATCAGACACTGTGAATTTATTTCTGACTCATTCCTCTGCATCCCCTTACCAGCTAAGTAGTCATTCAGTCCTAATAATTCTCCAGCATTCTGGAAGCTATGGTCATGAAATCTATGTGTTAGATGGAACCATCAAGTCATCTATCGTAACTTCATTTCTGATGCCTAAATTCACTATTCAATGTCCCCATTAAGAAGTTTCATGGCATATGCTTGAACATATATTTCCAAGGACAGGTAACTTACTACCTTATGAGGCAGCCCATTTTATTTCTGGCCATTTCTGATCATCACATACTTTTCCACATATATGTCAGTCAAATCCATCCCCTTCTTTCTAAAATTATCACCCGGTGCTTGCTCAGCACCCACTCTACCCACAGTGACCCTTCTGCAATAGTTCTGCCGGGTTCCAGCACACACAGACTGAAGGGTAAAAATTTTCACCTAGTATCCATTGCATTTTGTGATGCTGGCCCCAGCCTACATCTGCCACTTCATCTCCGACCACAGAGAGAGGAGAGAAGAATAATAAGAAGGAGAGGAAGAAGAAGAAGAAAAAGAAGAGGAAGAAGAAGAAGAAGAAGAAGAAGAAGAAGAAGAAGAAGAAGAAGAAGAAGAAGAAGAAGAAGAAGAAGAAGAAGGACAAGAACAACAACAAGAAGAAGGCAGGGAACAAAGGAGCAAAAATATACTAGCTTTCTAAAGATCCATATGAACATTAGTTTTGGATATTTCTTCTTTCCTGCTGTATCAGTGGAGGTTGAAGAGAACTGGGAGCACTGGTATTTTCAGTAAGAAGGCTGTCAGTGATAGTAATTACCCCCGGGTACTTGCAGTGTGGACTCAATAACAGATGCTACTAACCACTTGACACAATTGGGATACAGAGATATGAGATACACATATGCTGCTATCAGACCAATAACTAAATATAACACCAGTGACTATAAATACAAAGCAGACTATAGATTACTACCTTCTCTGTGAACTCCCATAGGATGTTTCTATTTTCTGAAGGTACAGATTGCTTGCAGTCTTATGGTATAATTATTTATAGAAGGTTAGTTCCTGTAGGGCAGTTCTTTTTTATCCATGTCTGCATCTCCCACTCTGTCTTCTTCCCTTATCAGAATCTCATTCACTCTTTAGGGTCCCACTCACATATCAGTTCTGCTGGAAATCTTTCTCTGGTTTATTTAGCCAGAATTCAGTCCACAAACACTTCCCTAAGCACCCTCTCTGTGCTAGGTACTGTGCTAAGCACTGAGTATGACATGCTGGTAAACCTTTGGAACTTTCCCTGTAGAAAGTGGGAAGCCACCATATTTTCAAGCAAGGAAGATGGTCAGAGCAGTGTTGTGGAAAGGTTTCTCTACCACAGTATGGAGGACAAATGGAAAAGCCAAGACTGGAGGCAGGGGAAGCCCCCTGGGAGGTGGCTGTGGCAGGAGTCCAGGGAAGAGATGATGAGGATAAACCAGAGCAGAGGAAGGAGACAGACCTGGCAGACGGTTGAGAGGCAGAATCGACAGATGGCTATTACTCCAAAGATAGATTTGAATGATGTGTCACTCATACAGAGATGCGGGCTGGAATCTGTGATAGAAATATTGTTATCGACAACTTTGGATGGTATTCAACACAGGACCTCAATGGTGCTGTGAGTTGAATTGTGTCCCCCAAAAGGATGCATTGAAATCTTAACCCTTAGAACCCGTGAATGTGAGTTTACTGGGAAATAGGATCTTTGCAGATGTAATCAAGCTAAGAAGAGGCCGTTAGGGTAAGCCTTAATCCAATATAACTAGTGTATTTATAAGAAGAGGGAAATTTGGAGACAGAGAAGGGCACAGAGACATACAGGGAAGAGAAGGCCATATGAAGACAGAGGCAGAGATTGGAGTGATGCATCTTTAAGGAACACCAAGAACTCTTGGAAGCCACCAGAAGCTAGGAGAGGGCAATGGGGCATGGAGGCCTCAGGGCCTCCAGAAGGAACCAGCCCTGCTAACATCTGGATTTCAGACTTCTGGCTTCCAGAACTGTGAAAGAATGAATTGCTGCTGTTTTAAGACTCACAGTTCATGGTCATTTGTTAATGGCAGCCCCAGCAAATGCATACAAATGGTGTGAAAGAATAATCGAGCTGGCTTTCAGAGGCTATTTGAGGGGGTTGATGAGGACACATTAATTTTGTAAAACTCTGGCATTGTGTACTCAATCATCTTATATTTAGGACCCAGCTTGCCCTGTTGTTCTTGCAGGGAGGTTCGCTCATTAGAATAAAAAGTGGTCACATGCTGTTGTCAGAGAAACAAGACGGTGGCCTAAGAGATCTACAAATTCACTCTGCTCTAGGGCTGAAGTAGTTCCCTCCTGGTCACAGACTGGAAGGGTTCAGAATGGAAGTTCCCTGGGGAGGTCAGAACTCAGACCTTCCAAGGGTATGTACTTCTTGCTCTATCTCAGCATCCCTTATCTCATCTCTTACTTGTGACAGCTACAGAGACTTCAACTAGTATGAGTTATAGTCAGAGGTGGAGAAAAGGCAAATATGTTAAAAGTCATTGTGGTCCATACACTGAAATATGATTCAGCCCCAAAAGGAAATAAAGTACTGATCCATGCTACATCATGGAGGAATCCCCAAAACATGATACTGGGTTTAAGAACCCAGATACAAGAAGTCACATACTGTATGATGCCATTTACATGGAATGTGGCAAATCCTATGAATGTGGTAAATCATAGGATCAGAAAACAAGTTAGTAGCTGCCAGGGACTGAGGTGAGGTGTGGGGGATGATAGTGACTGGTAGTGACTAGAGAGTTTCCTTTTGGAGTGACATAAATGTTTTGGAGCTAGCTAGAAAGTATAGTTGCACAGCAGTGTGAATGTACTAAATGGCATTGAATTGTACACAATAAAATGGTCAGTTTTATCTTATGTAGATTTTACCTCAACAAAAAAGTCATTGCAAGCTTGAAATAATATTTTTGTACTCAGTTTATGGAAATTGAAAGTCAAACTTGTGGCCCTAAGGAGGGCAGGGCAGTCTTCTCACTTTCAGCTAAGCAGTGGGCAGCACAGACAGCCCAAGTGAGGCAACATTAACTCCCATTTGCCAACATGGAAAGATAAGCAAGGCCAGTCACTGTGGCTCATGCCTGTAGTCCCAGCACTTTGGGAGGCAGAGGCAGGTGGATCGCTTGAACCCAGGAGTTTGAGGTTGCAGTGAGTTGTGATAGTGCCACTGCACTCCAGCCCGGGTGACAGAGTGAGAAAGAAAGAAAGAAGGAAGGAAGGAAGGAAGGAAGGAAGGAAGGAAGGAAGGAAGGAAGGAAGGAAGAAAGGAAGGAAGGAAAGAAAGAAGAAAGAAAGAAAGAAAGAAAGAAAGAAAGAAAGGAAGGAGGGAGGGAGGGAGGGAAGGAAGGAAAGGAGGGAGGGAGGGAAAGTTAGGAAGGGCAAGGCAGATCAGCCCTTCTGAGAGCCACCCCAGTCAGCCCACATGGCAAGACATTTCATAGGACATCTTACTTCTGAATGGATCAACTGCACCCTGTAATGGAAAAAGGTAAAAACTGAAGGGTAAGGAGGTAAGGTCCACTGTATTCATTGGATCTCTACTAAACATATCACAAATGATTGTTATTTTAAAGAACAATTTCCTTCATAAACAGCTTCTCTCTAGGTTGTGGCTTCCCGAGAGCCCTCCAGAAAGTACAAGTGAAAATATATTGGAGACTCTCATCCAGAAAGCTAAGAAAGCACAGGGCCATCAGAGCAATAAACAAAGAATGTTGGTACATCATATATGAAAACATTGCACACATTCCTATTTTCGGAGGCTCAGGGATATCACCAACAACTGCAAGATGAGCTGCTGGTGTGATTACTCTACAGCTTTGTTGAGGTGTAATTGATGTACAGTAAACTGAACATATCTAAAGTACAATTTGATCAGTTTTGCATATGTGTACACAATCACCACAGTCAAGATGATGAATATATTCATCAGTCCCCAAAGTTTTGTTGTGGCCCTTTGTAGTCCCTCCCTCTAGCCCCTCTCCATCATCTGTAGGCAACCACTGATCTGTAGTTTGCATTTTCTAGAGTTTTGTGTAAATGCGACCATAGAATAGGGAATCCTTCATGCCTGGCTTCTTTCATTCACCATAATGACTGAGAGCCATTCAGGTTGCTGCATGCATATTCATCATTCATTCCTTTCTACAAATTACTGAGTAGTATTCTATTATCTGAATTATACCACAATGTATTTATCTATTTACCTGTTGATGGGCATTTGGGTTGTTTTCTGGTTTGGGGTGACTACAAATACAGCTGCTATCAACGTAGCTGTACAGGTGTTTATAGGGGCATACACTTTCATTTGTCTTTGGCAAATACCCAGCATTAGAATGCTTGGGTTATATGGTATATGTTTGACTTTTAAAGACATTCCCAAACTGTTTCTTTCAAAGTACTTGTACAATATTACATTCCAGCACTGGTGTAATTATTTAAAAATCCGTGGCTCTCTGTGGAGTTGGCAGAGGTTCATGATTTTTCACACATGTTCTGCAGCAAATTAGACATTGGGCTGGATCCAGAAATAACCTGTGACCTGTTCTGGAGGCTACATTATTACACACGATTGGGAGGAGGGGCAAGTGGTGAAGGAAAAGCTGGATGTGGGGAATGGGGTTGCATTGGGAATAGGGGGCCATCAAAAGGAGTCAAACTAGTTCCTCTGAGGGGAAGGCTGAGGGCTGCAGGTGGATGAGGGAAGGGAGGGGACAGCCAAGTGTTCAGAGCCCCTGATTGCCTGCCTAAGGAATTGGAACTCCCTGAAGAATGGATGGGTAGTTTTTCTGGGCACCCACTTCCAGACCCTGGAGCCCACCTGTAAAGCCATGTTATTGCCTGGATCTGGGAGCCCACTGCAATGGGACTGGATATACTTGACCTATAACTTGAAATAAGCTAGAAAGATAGGGTGGTTGTGATGTTATATGTTTTCCGCCCTTTAAGCACTTACTGTTTTTTACAGCCCTTCTTCTCTTTTCTTATCATCTCTTTAGAAGTCAGTTGGAGAGAGGCAAAGTGGGGAGTGGACGAGGCTTAATATCAGTGAATTCCTCACCTTACAGAGGCCCCCTGCTAGACAGAGGCCTTTGTGCTGGGCATTCTGAGGCTCTGGAGATGTGTCAGAAGGTGCCTGGGGACTGTCAAAGTCGGGGAGCAAAAAGAATGCCAGACCTGGAGTCAGGAGACTTCCACTCTAAGGTCACCAACCCACCCCAGCCCAGCCATTTTCAGCTCCTCTGCTCCTGAGAGCAGACTCTGACCATCCTTGGATTTAAAGTGATGAGGTGAGAGGGTGGAATGAAGAGGAAAAGAAAGGTCTTGAACATTTATTCAGCCTACCCTCTTGGTCAGGCATATGTGCTGTGTGTCTTTCGTATCGTGCTAAGAACTATGACAACAGCTGATCTTTACTGAGTTTTCTCTCTGGATTGAACATAGTGCTTACGACCTTATAGTGTCTCTTTTCAACCCTTGCAGCATCTGATGGGTAGATGCTAGTATTGCCTCCATTTTACAAAGGAGGACACTAAGGCACAGAAAGGGTAAAAGCCTCACTCCCATCATATAGCCAAGGAAAGGAAGATCTGGTTAAAAAAAAAAGAAAGAAAAGAAAAAGAAAGGAAATCTTTCCCAGATGGATGCAATCTAAAAGTACAAGTCAAGAAGGAAAGGCACACTGCCCCAGACCGCATCACCTCAAAGAGCCTTCATTGTGAGGTAGAAATGACCAACACCAAGTAACTCCACATCCCAAGCTGCAGCTTCAGCTTGTTAGTCTGTTAAAATACAGGTGTCCCTGGGCTCATGATCCCTGATGGTCAAGTCAAGAAGACATGGGTCCGATAGTCCTTGGAAGACCCACACCATTGGTATTTTTCCATCAAGATAGTAACACACATGTTCTAGAATTTCTCTTTGGCAGACATTGGCTGGGTTTGGAGCCCTTCATTTTGACCTCAAATGAAGGCCTGGAGTCCTACCAAGGGAAATTCAGGCAGAGGCAGAAGAGCAGAGCCACCCTGGCATGATTCAACCCCAAGAGGATGAGACAGTGCCCCTAGAAGAGTGGTCGAGGGTCTGACTCAGCTTCTCCCCTGCCCCTCCTTCATTTGCGCTCTCCACTTCATTTTCATCTCTGAAAGCTTCTTCTCAGCCATTTCCCAGGAAGGACTGACTCATGGCTCCCAAACTTTCTCACTGGGGAAAAATGGTAGAGTGCCCATCGACAATTACAAGCAATGGCTATATCCTCTGTCCAAATGGGTCCAGCCTTTCCGGAAATCAAACATAAAGCCCCCAGGAGAACCTCTCTAACTGGCCATTGAAAGGTTCATTATACCTGAAGAGGAAGCAGGGAGGCTGTAGATTCATGGATGCCCTCTGTTTTCTGGTGAAAGTTAATGACTCCGTCTCAGGAAAAAAATAATAATAATAATAAATAAATGTTTTAAAAACATAAAATAAAACAATGGGATCAAAATGGTTATTAACATATTAAAACAAATTTGTGATGTATTAATTTATGTGCTTCTTAACTCATTAAATAAGATCTAGCAGTAGGTCTCACAATTACTGTAATTTCAAGGTAGTGATATTTGAAGATTCCTGCTATGACTGTATTGTGAAATTAAAATATCTATGATTTCTCTTGGCGACGAAGTCACAGATTATGTAAATACTACTGTGGTTTGTTGCCAACATGCATAATTGAAGAAAGGCTAAATTTCAATTAGAGGTTAGTGAAAACAGAAATATAATTTTTTCCTCATTCAAGCTTACGGACTCCCTGAATTCTATCCTTGAATCCTAGGATAAGATCAACTGCTAAAGAAACACTGAAACCTATTTGATTAGTTAGGATTCTTTTTCCTGATTCCTCAGCTAAGCCAAACTGTTGTCCTTACCACTTTTTGTGATACTGTGTTTTCTTCTTACTGCCAAAGCACACCCAAGGAGCTTAGGTTCTAGTCCTAGCTCACCCACTTACAAGCTGTGTGACTTTGAATGAGTTGCCAAATCTGTTTGAACATCAGTTTTCTCCTCTGTGAAATGGGGATACTAATAGTACCTACCTCTTAGTATTGATTAAATGAAATGCTTGTAAAACATCCTGGCACTCTGTTAGCACATAGAGGTTAGCCACAATAATTAATGTTAGGGAAAGAGTTTAAAAACCAAAAGATAGCATGTGTGTGTTGATCATTATAACAACCTGTCTTATTCTTATGTGATTTCTCTCTTTTCTGGCTCTATGAATCCAGAGTGGAGAGCATAGGAAACATACAGGCAGAGGAAGGGACAGTGGTTGGCTAGAGCTATCTCAAACGGGCTCCCAAAAGCCAACTGTTATGTTTTCGGGAATTTTGCAAGGTGGGTGACATCATGTTGGTAGCTAGAAATCAGCCACAACAGGAGTATTTACAACACAGCAGTCAGTGCTATCACTTTAATCAGAGCTTTATTTTCCTCCTGGAGAGCCACTTGTTAAACACTTAACAGCACATCACTGGGAGAGGGAGACTAGGGGCGCTGCTCTTATCAAAATGATGGTGAGACAACCTGTAGTGTATCTGGGGAAAATAAAACATCAAACGGATTTCAGGGGCAAAAAAATTAAATATTCCTTGT
This sequence comes from Piliocolobus tephrosceles, assembly GCF_002776525.5. Classification (NCBI taxonomy): domain Eukaryota; kingdom Metazoa; phylum Chordata; class Mammalia; order Primates; family Cercopithecidae; genus Piliocolobus; species Piliocolobus tephrosceles. Next base: position 4,195,726 of record NC_045445.1, on the reverse strand, counting down.
GTTCGAAGTTAATTTAATTTGCTCTCCATTGGTTTTTTTTTTTTTTTTCCATCTTTTTCTTGATTAATGCTCTCAGTTCTTGACAATTACTTCCATTTCATCAATTCTACAAAAAGAGTCTGTTTTGAGATAAGGAAAAAAGAATCTCTGTTCCCTTTATCTGCAGAGTGAAATATATTTTACTTAAAATCCAACATTTCTATATATTAGTAACTTGCCTCCATGTCAACTTTTATCTGTAAGAGTCTACTGCATTTTTCCCAGAGAGTATTGCAAAGGCACAGAGCAGAAAAGTGAGTTCCCTGATTATGCAGCCCTGTTAGTGTTACTTGAATCCAAATGTTGGCTTAAGTGGTGTTTTCAGAACTCCTAAGTGGATGTTTATGTCTGCAAATGGAAGCACTGAGTAGCTAGATTTTCAGGGCCAATGCGGGGGAGTCAGTCCTGAGTGATGGTTTGCTCAATCATTGGCATTTGTTTGCATGAGCTGTTTTCGAATGTGTCTCTGCTACCTTGACAGTCCTGTAAGCCACTTGTATATGCTGTTCTCCACCTGTTAAGTATGCTAACACACAATGGAGAAAGGAAATAAGATGGGGAGTGGCAAAGGAAAAAACTTAAAGCTATAAAGACGTAGAATCTGGCAGAGAAGAATGGCTATAGAGTTGTGGGCTCCCATGAGTCCTGGAAGGGACTAGACAACCTCTTTTGCGGGGCTGCTATACGGGTGCTCCAACAGGGAAGGCATGCCACTAAATTTGCTCTGGCCTTGAGGTGCTCCATGGAGACTTTGGGTGGCTGTTGAGCTATTGGCCCAATGCTTTCCCTGCCAGGATTCCATTTCTCTTGGATTGTGTTGGTTTTTATGCAATGTGGGTACAGTCAGTGTGGTGCTTCAGAGTGTCTCAAGCTTACCTTTGCTGGGTAGTCAGCATCATTGTGCTCCATGCACCAGTTCATGTCTCTGGCTTTTCCCCTTGTTAAGACCCCATTCAATTGCGTAAGACTCCCTGTGGCAGGCAGGCCTGGCAGGCTGCCATGGCTGGACTTGAGAAAAGTGAGGACTACAAGCCCAAAGCCAAGCTCGCAACTGGAGGCCCGCCCATCTGATCAGTTCTGGTCTCTCAGTGGGAAGCTCAACCCCTCACCCCAGATAAGTATTTCATGTCTGAAAAAGGTTTTGAGGAAAGATGCAAAGGGCTTAAGGGTGCACTGGGACATTAATATTGTGATTACCCAAAGACAGTAAGGAGCCAGGGATGTGGACCATTGCTGCCTGGATGGTATCTGGTTTCTGAAAGAAAAGGTGATAAAATTAGCATCCAGCCACTTGACTAGTCCACACTCACCCTTTCCTCTGATAATGGCATGGCCAGTACACTTCATTCAGATAGTCACTGGCTCAGCTAGCTCTCCACTGAATGGGGCTCTTAAAAGCAAACCAAACAGTATCCACTTGTATGTGTTTATGCCTGTGGCAACTTCAGATTGTTCCTGTCAAAATGTACCTGTTTTCCAAAATGTCTTTTTAAATCCAGGTTTCACATTTGTGGGGAGGTGGGGGAAGTAAATAACATTTTATAAAGTAAGCTGGAGAAACTGGCTCCTATAGTTGACATAGAAATGGTATGTGGATATTGCTGTCAGAAATTGAGTCAGACCTTGAACGTGATAGTAGTGAGCCCAAGCCTAGAAACTGGGTGTGTTCTTTGATCTCTTGTTTGTTGTGGGCCCTGATAGGAAAAGAACTCCTTGGAGGGTGCAGACCATGGTCCCACCTTCCATTGTCATTCAGAGAGGACACTGAAGCTCAGAAGAAGTCAGGAGCTGGCTCAAGGCTCCACAGCAAGGAAGCAGCAAAGCCTCTCAAAAGCCAGCCTCTTGACTCCTAGGCCAGCTCTTAAGTCTACCCCAGTAGAATGTCTGGTGCCTTTATAGATCCCCTTGTTCTCTGTTACCCAACGGCATTTGCATTGAAGTTAGTAATTTTTTAATGTTGGCATTCTTTCCAGAGCCATTTGCCACCAGGGGGGATTCCTGCACTCACTCAATTTATCACTGTGCACTTGCCACATGCCAGGCTATCTTCTAGGGACTGGACATTCAGCATGAGTCTCCTATTTTGGAGGGGAGAAACAGACAGAAAAACAATCAACATTGTTTTCTGCACCATGACAATGTTTCACTCCATCCAGAAGCTATCATCACAGTGGCCAGGTTTCCCTTTGCTAGGACTGCAATGGAGGCTTGGAGGAAGACAGTGCCACTAGCTAACATTGGTAGGGCTTGCCACATGTCAACTACTGTTCTAAGCATATTACAGATGTGCCTTTGATCCTCACCACATCCTTACAAGGCAGATGCTATTATTATCATCCCTCTTTTACAGATGAGGAAATAGATAAACACAGAGAGGTTAAATATCTTCCTGCAAGGCCACACAGCTAATCAGTGGCAGAGCTAAGATTCAAACACAGACCACTGGGTGCCAGAATTCATGCTTTAATCACCTGACTACACTGCCTGTCAGGATGGCTTAGAATAAGTTTGTCCAACCCATGGCCCGTGGGCTGCGTTGAGCCCAGGATGACTTTGGATGCGGCCCAACACAAATTTGTAAACTTTGTTAAAACATTATGAAGTTTTTTTGTGATTTTTTTTAGCTCATCAGTTATTGTTAGTGTTAGTGTATTTTATGTATGGTCCAAGACAATTCTTCTTCCACTGTGGCCCAGGGAAGTAAAAAATTGGACTCCCCTGGCTTAGAGTCTAAAGCCTCTCCTGCAGTCCCAGACCCCGCTAAGTCCAAGGAGGCATACCAGCCAGGCCAGGGTCCTCCCTACTAAGGGTAAGCACCTTCACTCTGGAAGGAAGTCAGAGGCAGCCATGTACTAGCTAGGTATCGCCAGGCCTGACCAGTGCTCCGTTCCCCTTCCTCAGCCAAAGTGCCTTCCTCTGGGAAAGGAACCACAGCCCCATTTGCTTCACAGGATGGTTGTGAGGCTCCAGGGAGCTGGCTCAGATTACACCAGCCCCTGTCTCCCACAAGTTTGTTAGCACTGATGGCCCCCCATCCCAACTCTGGATTCCAAGCTGGGACATCAGGTTTAGCGGAGAATGATAGATTGTTGCCTTGCTGGATGGAGTTCTTTGCCACTGCTCCCTGTGCTTTGGAGCAGTCTTGCCAGCAGCAAGTCCAGTTCAGCCTTTGGCATGCACAATGCCTCTTGGCCTCCAAACCAGCTGGAGAAGCTCTAGCCGAGGTCACTTTAACTAGCAGAGGAGATACATACAAGTAGGACCAGAGGTTGCTCAGAGGCTGTCTGTCATGTCTGAGATGCTGCCACCATATCCCACATTGCCCCAGTCTCAAGATTTCCCGAAAAACCTGCCCAGTGAGACCCTTTGCTGCCAAGGACACTTTCTCTGGCTGATTTCCTTGCTTCCCCGGTCCCAGCAAGCCAGCTGTCAGGAGTTGTGAGCCCCAGAAGCAGAAACTGAACTTACTTATTGACAGGAACAGCAGGCATGCTGCCAGTGAGTGGAATTCACTTCATTTAACTGGCCCGTTTGCTCTGCAAACCACATGATTTTTAGTCAAATTTAGGGAATAAAAATTTAATAATTAAAACCATATGATCTAGAACCATATTTTTAAAAGTCAAGGATTTTAAAGTGCTCCCACAAAATGTTCTAAAACTAAAATGGTGTTTGTGTGGGGATACAGATTTTCATAGAAGGAAACATAATCAAACACTCATTAGGAAGAGAGAAGTCCATGTGTCAGCATGTTGACAATACTGGGATTCTATTTTGTACTTTGGGCTGCAAACAGCAATGTGGAGGTTCCGAGACTTGTGACCTGACATCCAAATACATCAAAACAATTAGGAGTGTGAGAGGGAAAGATTTCAGTTATCCCTGAAATCTCATACCTAACTAACTGGGAACAACATGTGAAGCTCTCCCCAGTCTTCCTTGCATTGTACCCCCACCCCTCCAGGTTTCCCCTAAGCTTCAACCACTGACACAGACAGAGAAACCACCTACACGCCCTGCTAATCTACCTCTTCAGCTCCATCATCAGACTCTTTCCCTTCTTGCATCCCTCAAGATGGACTCTACATCTTAGCAGCTTTCCACCAGCTGAAGCCTTTGAGGTGCTTCTTGCCAGTTCTTCCACTGGTCCAGCCATACTTCTCACTGGTGTCTTAAGCTCAGCCCAGTAGACTCCATGTGGACTGATGGACTTTGCCTCAAGCCCTTACAGAGTTGTGGCAACATCCCCCACTAATTTGACTTCACAGTCACCTTTTATCTTCTCTCCCCCTCTTCCCCACCCACCTATAAATAGCCTTATGAGTTGGTTTTTTGTTTTTTATTTGTTTGTTCATTTTTTTTATAAAACGGGGTCTCATTCTGTCACTCAGGCTGGAGTGCGGTGACACACTCACAGCTCAGTGCAGACTTGACCTCCTGGGCTCAGGTGATCCTCCCACCTCAGCATCCCACATAGCTGGGACTAGAGGCACCCGCCACAATACCCAGCTAATATTTTTCTGTGTGTATTTTTTGTAGAGGTGGGATTTCCCTATGTTGCCCAGGCTGGTCTTGGAACTCCTGGGCTCAAGTGATCTGCCTGCCTCAGCCTCCTAAAGGGCTGGGATTACATGCATGGGCCACTGTGCCTGGCCTGCTTTTAAGTTAAGGTAAATACTATTAATTTTATTCCTATCACAACTCTCCTTTAGCTACCTGAGGCATTGCAAACCTGACTTTGACATTTTTGGGGTGTTCACTTGCTGGTATCTATATTTCTTGTTACTGTGGGTGATCAGATCACCGCTCCTACTTGTTCATAGATCTTGAGAGATCATCTGAGATGTCTTTTTGCTTACAGACCACTCAGTGCCCTTACTTGACTTCTCTTTCACAGTATTTCTTGAATCCTTCCCTTCTGTGAAAATGTCATATGGTCACTGTTTTGGAAATGCAATGATGGAAGCTCAGCCATCACTGGAAGTATGTGGGCCCGGGGCAACTCATAAGCCTGGACATTGATGAGTTCGCTACAGAGGTGCAGCTTCTCCCTTTCCACGCTACCCAGGAACATTGTTTGAGAACAAAAGACTGAATCAGGAATGCAAAGAGAAGCATGAGGCAGGGAAGATGAGAAGAAACCCTGTTCCACTAACAAGAAACAAACAGTTGAAGGCTCATCACACCAAGAGGAGGAAAGGGGAGAGGTAGCAGCTTCTTCAGGAGAGGCAGCAGCACCTGATGAATGCAACCTATCTATATGCATCACAACCAGAGTCGGGGGGGGGGAAAGGGAGAAGGGGTGGGGGGAGCTACAAGAATGCACTCGTGAAAGAGAAAAGAATATAAAGAGACACCACACCCCTGGAGTCCCTGAATAGCAAAGAGACTGTCACACCCCGCAGAAGGAGAAACCAGAGTCTTTGGAGAAAAGTTTCAGGCTTCTTCATAGAATAAGAGAATGATCTTTAATGTACAAAGGATAGAACTGCTCAGTTGGACTTGAAGTCTGTGATGGATGAAGTGATTTTGAGAGAACTGCCTGGTCATTGAGGGCCAGGGCAAATGACAGGCTAGGGTGCTGAGGGGGAGAGAGAGAGAGAGAGAGAGAGAGAGAGAGAGAGAGACAGAGCACTTGCTAACAAGGCTGTGAGCTTTTATCATGGAGCATTAAGGAACCACAGAAAACTGCAAAAAAAAAAAAAAGAGCCATAAACTACTAGATGGGCATGTGCTTCCAAATTTCCAAAGGAAAATTCCTTTAACTGAATATCTTATGTAGCTATGGTTTGCTTGATGTGGCCCCCCTGGAAAAGTTCTAGAACATACTATTAAAAGAATAGTGAGTGAGTGCTTAGAAAAGGAAGCCAGTGCAAAGTGTGTTTAAGACAAAAGCAAAAAGGAGCTCATTAGGAGTAGCTTGCTGTGTTAGAATAGCTTCCTTTTTTTGTTGGAAGAGCTCACCAGGCAGGTGGATCAGAGAAAAGCACGCAAGTGTTTTTGAACCTCAGCAAAGTACAAGGCAGCATCTGTTGTAAAATCTTCATTTACAGCCCAGTTATGTGATTGCGTAACCAATTAAAAGACTGAATCCAAAGGCCATGGATAATGGATTAACACCCTCCCTTACAGAGAGGGACCTGGAGGCAAGTACCAGGGCTGCCTCCTGGCTTGCTTCACTTTTTCTCAATGATCTGGAGGAGGATTGAGAATTCACTCTTACCAGATTTGCCCCTGAGATAGTGCCAGAAGGTGATGAGTTCTCTGTAGCATGAAATTGAGCTCCAAAAAGATCTTGACAAGCTCACGATGGTCATGGGAAATTTAACAGGGATAAATGGCAAGTTCTACATTTGGGTCATCTGCCGAAGTATAGTGTGGAGGAAATATGGCTTGAGAAAAAAAAAAAAACTAGGGACTGTTCATTGTAGTCATCTTGGTGTGATTCAGCAATGAGCTGGGCCTGCCAGCAATCCAGTACCATCATCTCAGGTTGCTCTATAAACCATGACCTGTAGGCATCAGGGTGAAGGTGCTGCTTTTTGAAAACCCTTAAGCATGGAGCTCAGTTCATATCAGTCATAGAGACAAGTAGAGGTATCCAGGCTCTTGAGACACCAGGGTGATGAGGAGGCTCATAACTACATGCATGCATGCAGCCAGTGACTTATTTCTCTGACCTGAAACTTGAACCCAGGGCTCCCGGTTTCAACTTCAGAGCTTCTTAGAGAACACCTGTGCAAGACTCTGTAGGCAGCATGTCTGCTGCATACTGAATACCAAGCCATGAATTCATTTTATTCCGATTCTTCTGGGTATACTGACAAATGCTTTGAGAGTTGGAAAACATTTTAATGGAAAGCAAAGACCCTAACTGACCTTTGTAGATGTGTGGGCTACCCCCTCTAACTTTCAATGCCCAAGAGAAACTCAGCAGAAATACTCTCTCATAAAAAGCAATTTCTTAAACAAATATAAAATGAATTCCATAAACCACCAGAGGCATCTTAATCATTTAAAAGGTAAGCGTCATTAAAACAATACCTTTCAGATGCATTAAGGTTACATAGTTAACAGGACTTTACTGTACCTTAACTTTGAATACAGAATACAATACAGAATGAAAAGTTTGTCTCTTTTCTTACACCTTTTCTACAACTCTCTCATACTTGCTTTGTAAGAGCAAAAAGAGGAAGGATGACTACTGGAATCAGTATGACATAGGCAGCTTGATTAGATGAATAAACAAATGACTAATTGGATAAATGAACTGCAAAGTCTTGGCACACAAGTGTTTATTCAGAGTGTTTCTGAATTGATAATCAACTATGCTTACAGTCGAGGAATGGTAGTGGATGACACTCCATTGGACAGCCTGTTGCTGTGTGGGTCTGAAACATGTTGAAGTAACATACCTTTCAAGTTCTAGCTGTGTGAATCCTTAAACCCCAGAAATATAAGTTTGTATTTGACCCAAAATGGAGTTAAATATTTATCCTTGAAGGAATTGGAGCAAAAAAAAAAAGGCTATCAAAGTTGTGGAGGTGCTACGGATTTCGATTTTGAAGAAATCAGTTCAGAAGAAATAAATACAATGGACAAAGTCAAGCTCAGGAGAAACTAGAGCTACTTACTCTCTGGCTGGCTCAAGATGTCTCTTCAGGTGAGCACATTTGACTGGGGGCCCCTAAGAAGAATGGAATAAGCCTGAAACCAGATGTTGGTTGTTTTCCTGGAACTTCCTCCTCCTAGTTAACTAGCACATTGCACATGTGGCCTTCACAGTTATAAGCTTCAGCCAGGGGCATGTTTTCCTGTTGACTCCAGGAGGAGAGTTTTGTTTTTTTTCAAATGTCTTGTTCACCCTGATATGAGCTTTAGGCTTATGGGATGGAATAGTTTCGACTCATGGATCAAATGATTTACATCTAAGATCTGCTTGGGACTCGGCAGGTTCTCCTTTGCTCACCATAGATCACAACGATGGAACTTTGTGTTTGATAAATAGGGGAACTCGACGTAACGCAGGCAATAGAAATAGACTCATACTGTTTTAACTGTGGAAATAAACTCTTCCTGATTTCAACCAGGGTAGCCTGTTGAAAGTATTCATGTCAGTTTTGCCTTCCAGCTCTCTTAGAAGCCAAAAGCTGGCTGGCTGCAAAACACTCGTCTTGTCTATTTATCATGCCATGCAGCAGAATGGCTGCCTATAAAATCGCATTTGTCTTTAATGCCTGCTTGTATGCGTTTGGTTGATTATGTTTTCGAAGGGAAGTGTCTGGGAACCATTTCCGAAATGCACAGCAATTTTCCCACTTTCTTTGGAAACCAGAGCCATTGTTGCCAACTCACAATAGATAAATGTCTTGAAAATTAGATTGTTTCCTCCAAAGCTGATGGTAGCAGTCTTCACTGTTTTCTTTCATTTGTGAAATAATATCTAAAATATTTGCAAAGAAGTGGTTCCAAGAATGGAGATAATTTATTTCATCATTATAAGTACTGAAAGCACATTTTCTTCACATCAGATGGGATTTCACATGAAGTCTCTTAAGTGCAACACTAGGGTGTTTTTCCTATTATTCTAAATCCATCTAAAGAGTGGAATGTATTAAGGAAGACAACTTAAATGTGAACTCTTCACAAATCTTTTCTTGCCTCACAATAGTCTTTTTTCTTCCTTCCTTCCTTCCTTCCTTCCTTCCTTCCTTCCTTCCTTCCTTCCTTCCTTTCTTTCTTTAATGGCCATTCTGATTCTTCTCTTAACTCACTGCTACTTTTGGCCACTTGTTAAGCAGTCTTCTTCTCCCTACCCACCTTCTTAGGTAGTTTTCTCTGTTGGACTTACCACCAGTATAACTGGAGACAGAGGCTAGACATGTGTGCAAACTTATAGGGACATCCCCTCAAAATGCCGAGTGACAACTGCCCACATCTCTTTCTTAGCAGTGGGTTTGTTTCCTGCCACTTTCTTTTTAGAATGCGTTGGGCTCTGAGGTTGCTGAATAATTCTTGAGCATTGTCTCAATTAATGATTCAGGGCTTCAATTCCCCAGATTTCTTTGTTTGAAATCTGGGGGAAGAGGGGTTTCTCACTAGTCTTTGGTTTAATGTGGAAAAAAGGGACCCCAGGTTCCACCCAGCCCCACTGGGAATCTGGAGGTGGTCTAGGATCTTTCCAGCAGCCACTGAAGGGAAGTCTGTTTGTACCCTCCTCTGGCTGGGGAATTGTAATCGGTGGATGACCATAGAGGAAAGCTAGTCACCAACATAGGGACGATGCCAGCTGGCAAGCCTCATAGAGTCCTCCTGGCCAAGCTCTTTAGTACATTGAAAGAAAGTGCAACTCAGAGAGGTGAAGCAACTCGTCTGTCCGCTTGCCAGGGAGAGGTTGAAACCTCAATGATGTCGGCACTTCTTTAAGGAGAGGCAGTCACTGGACAGCCTGCGAGGCTGCTTTGCAGATTTATGAGGCTTCTTCTGTCCAGGATCTTTCAGAATGTGGACCCAAGGAAATATTACATAGAGTGTCTTTAAGTCCAGTCTGCTGGGCTCGTGCCCTGGCTTGGGATTCAGGGAAACTGACTTCTAGAGTCATCTCTCTCCATCCTTTGCTAGCATATGTTCCTGGGCGAGTCTCTGCCTCAGTTTTCCTATCTGTACAAGAAGGGGATTGGACCCTTTTTTTGTGACAAGAGTCTCACTGTGTCTCCCAAGCTGGAGTGCAACAATGTGATCTGCGCTCACTGCAACCTCCACCTCCTGGGTTCAAGCAATTCTCCTGCCTCAGCCTCTTGAATAGCTGGGATTAGAGGTGAGCACCACCATGCTCAGTTAATTTTGTGTGTGTCTGTGTTTTTAGTAGAGATAGGATTTCACCATGTTGGCCAGGCTGGTCTCAAACTCCTGACCTCGAGTGATCCGCCCACCTCGGCCTCACAAAGAGCTGGGATTACAGACGTGAGCCACAGTGCCTAGTCTGGACTTTATAATCTCTAGTTTTCCCTCCTGATACTAACATTCTAGGATTCTAACCAAGCTTTACTGTAAAAGAGGAGGAGAACAAAGAGGAATTGCTGTCCTTCAGCTCAGTTGCTGGCTCCATCGCCTGCATTGAAAAAAAAGGGCTGCCCTTTCCTTGTGCCTTTAGTACACGCAGCACCACCCTGTCCAAGGGGCTTTCTGGTTCAAGGTCTCATTTGATCCTTATGTGCACCCTGGGAGAGGAGGAGAGTAAAGAGGATGAGCCCCATTTTGTAGATCAGGAACCTGAGACTCAAAGAGGTCAAATGACCTACAGATGGAAGTGGAACTCAGGTCTCCTGGTCCTCAACCCCATGTTCATTTCATTATTTCTCGTAAAGCACCAGCTAAAAATGCTTTGCAAACCTTTGTTGGGCCTACTGGTATGACTGGCACCTGGGCCCAAGTGTAACATGTTTGCAAACTGTTTCTACACTCTGAGGCAACTGCCAGCTGAAATTACTACAAAACCAAACAATTTCCAACGTTTTCCTCCTGCCTAGTGCAGCATGTCCAGTTGTTCCTGTAGGGTAAGTCTAGGGACACATTGTTTTTAAAATCATTTCCAGGGGAAAAAATTGTACCGTGTGTGTGTGTGTGTGTGTGTGTGTGTGTGTGTGTGTGTGTGTGTGCTTGCGCTTTTGGGGCTACGATTGAGCAGTCCCTAAGGGCAGAAAAGGAAAAGACCAACTGCTGCCCCTGTTTGCTTTGCTAGTCAGCTGTAGAACCACCGGAGCAGCAATTTGAGAGGAAGATAGAGGAACCTATGCCTACCAGTTCTGATGGGAATAACCCCAAGCTTAAAGAGGGGGCCCTTTTCCTCAGGGCGTTTAGTGCTTTAGTACTTTCTGGAAGAGAGAGAGAGAGAGAGAGAGATAATACCAACTAATGGACACCCGAACAGCACCCCTCCAACACACACCAACTTTGATGGTCAACTATGGAAAAGCTTAAGGGAATTAAGCCTGCAGGCATTTAGCTCATGAGAAAACTAGCACATAGATCACTTGGATTTTCAGTGTGGACTGCCACTTCAAATCCAAGGTATCTTTGAATTCTCAAAGTGTATGATGTTTATAGCACAGGAAAAGATGATGCTAAACAAGTTCAACTTTTCTTTTTCAAGAATTAAGGACTTGAAAAAACTTGGACTCACATTACCTTGAAGGCTAGTTCTGCAGTCAATCATGTGACAAGATGAGCATTGATATTGTTGTTGCAAGATAGTCTTGGTCTCCCCTCATTTCTTGATGTCCCCCAGTTCCAGAAAACTCTGTTTTCTGCCATAATGGGAGGTCACTGTGTGTTGTTTGATTTTAGAGTCAAATAAGTTTTCAGCACATGGTCAGCTTGAGAAACAGTTTGCTCTCAATTGGCTTATTGGTTTGTACAATTCTTGGCTCCTTCAAGCAGGGTTCTGCCATCTGAGCCCACTCTATGAGATTATGGGATACTTGCACTTGCCAGGACGTCCTGGCCTCAAGCTGATTCATCACTGGGTAGCACATGACACCCAGAAAGGAGGGGGGCTTGAAAGGGGGGCATTTTTAATCTCAATGGCATGAAAATTTCCTGAAATCAAAAGGACAGAGATTGGGAGTTCCTGGGGAGCAGCAGCAGCAGTAATGTCAAAAGTAGGATCAACCAGAGGTTAGAATATTCCTACACCAACTTTGCAAGTTGTTCATTGATATGTGGGTTGCTGGAAGAAGGTTTCCAGCACTGCTGGGTCAGCATATAAAGAGGGAAAAAAGGTGTGTTGATGGCCCATTACAAAGGGAACTAGTCTTGCTAATGGTAGAGGATATAAATATTTTTCTCCTTCAAAACTTAAAAGATTTTGCTTTATCTTTTCTCTAAAAGAAACATCTTTCTAAAATCTCAAATTAGAGCAAAGAGTGATAACAACTTGGACTTACAAAAAACAGCCTCATTACAATATAATTCACATACCTTTCAATTCATCCATTGAAAGTATACAATTCAATGTGTTTTAGTGTTTTCACAGAGATGTGCAACCATCACCACAATTAATTCAAGAACATTTTCATCACCCTCAAAAGAAACCCTGCACCCATTAGTAGTCAGTCCACATTCTCCCTTCCTTCCCCTAGCCCTAGGCAACCTCTAAGCTACTTTCAGCCTCTATGGACTTGCCTATTCTGGACATTTCATATAAATTGAATCATACAATATGTGGTTTTCTGTATCTGGCTTCTTTCACTTAGCATGATGTTTAAATGGTTCATCCATGTTATAACATGGATCAGTATTTCATTCTTTTTTATGGATAATAATATTATACTGTATGGCTAGACCACATTTTATTTATACACTTATCTGTTGATAGATATTTGGGTTGTTTCTATTTTGGGCTACTATTATGAGTAGTGTTTCTATGAACATTCCTGTTCAAGATTCTGTATGAATCTGTGTTTTCAGTCCTCTTGGGCATATACCTAGGAGTGGAATTGTAGGATCATATAGCTACTCTACGTTAGTTTTTCATAATAGCTTCACTGTTTTACATTCCCACCAACAATGTATGAGGGCTCCAATTTCTCCACATCACTTTGAGCTTTTTAAAGTCAACTTTTCAAAACTAAAGGTGGTGTTTTAGAATATTGATATATCTATTAGCACAAGGCTATAATTATATACCTCACAGCTCTTGCATAGTGTCAAAACAGTCCTTTAAAATTCACAGAAATATTAAGCAATGTGTCATGCATTGCTAAGCTCACTTGTGCTACAGTACACCAAGTCATCCAGGCTCTAGGTTGGGTGATGCCTTCAGAGAGTTCTAGTCCAGCCCTCCACCCAAGCTTGAATCCACCCTGCAGATCCATTCAGGAGATCATTCCCAAGACCCTACTATTCTCTAAACACTCTGGGACTACAGCCACATATAAGACATGTTTCCTTCTCTCGCAAGAATTTAGTCTAGAGGAGGAATCAAATGCTAGACAAACACTTCCTGCCAAGGACCTGGGGAACACAGAGGGAGCACCTGTACAGAAGGCTCTTCCTATGTACCTTGTGGGGTTGTTGGAGTGAGCAAGTGAAATGCTCTGTGTAAATTGTCAAGCCCAGTGCCTGGCTCATAGCAGGCACCCAAAGGTAACTGTTATATTCCTGTGTACAACTTTGCATTTTACATATGAGGAAACTGAGTCCTAAAGTTTAAACAACTTTCCCAGAGCCCCATAACTCATGACTGAGAAGCCAACCATTCTGTTTCAGGTCCTGCTTGTTGGGCTCCAAAGCCTTGGCTATACTGACATCTAGGAGGCCAGCCTTATTAACCTTTGCCCTGCCTGTCTCCAGTCTGGGCTCTTCTGCTTCTCCCAGGTCTGGTTTCCTGGATCAAGGCATCCTACTTTATTCACACCCTAGCATAACACTAAGATTGTTAGTGGCATATAGTAACTAGTAACAGTTAGCTAGTCCCTAGTACAGCAGGGTGATCTGTTTTAATTGCAGCCAGAAGTGGTCATGACTGATGACAGTGGCTTGAGGAGTCTATTGCTGGTGCAGCATTCTCTGCCTATCAGTAGCCCCATGTTTCTTCCCACCATCCAGGCCAGAAGTCTGGAAAGTAGGAATGGCCTTAGCCTCCTGGTCTGTATTCAGCTGGCCATCAAGCCATGCAAAATTTCCATGAAGATGCTGCCTTCCAATTGCTTCTTCTCCATTCCCATATGGCCCCTATACCACAGTTTTGTCTACAAAAGTTTATAAGCATTTGCCACGGGCAAAGTATTTTGTTGGGTTTTCTGGTTGAGAGCCACCTGAGATAAATGATCCCTGGTTTCAGGATCATAGGGATAGGAGAATAATAAGAATCCAAAGCTAGGTGTTCGCCAAGTGCCAAGAGCCAAGGACTGCCTTGGGCTCAGGATGTTCTAGCTGTTATTCGTCGTAATGAGAGATGGTCAGTCCCTCACCACGGAAGACTAAGCAGGCCCAGAAGCTCAAAGTAACCAGCAAGTATGGTCTGCTGTGGAAATGGACCAGTCTCCACTGGCATCTTCACCTTGCCTGCAGAAACATTTTTATCCCCCATGTATTAGTTTGCTAGGGCTGCCATAACAAAATATGAAAAACTAGATGACTTAAGCAACAGAATTGATTGTCTCACAGTTCTGGAGGCCAGAAATCCAAAATCAAGGGGTGTCAGCAGGGTCACACTTTCTCTAACAGCTCTAGGGAAAGACCTGTTCCAGGCCTCTTTCCTGGCTTCTGGTAGCTCCTTGGTTTGAGGCAGCAGAGCTCCAGTCTTTACATAGTGCTCTCTCTGTGTGCACGTTTCTGTGTCCAAATTTCCCCTTTTTATAAGGACACCAATCATATTGGATCAAGGGCCCACCCTACACCAGTAAGACTTCGTCTTAGCTCATTACATCTGCAATGGTCCTATTTCCAAATAAGATCACATTATGAAGTACTGGGGGTTAGGATGTCAACATATTAATTTGGGGGATATAATTCAATCCATAACATCAACATGCATGTTTGAAGATAGACTTGAATTACTCTGCCGTCAACATTATCTTCACCCAAGTAGATGTGTTCCATTCTTCTGCAAGCTCATTTGAAAGCAGGAGCCAAATGAACTTTCCTTTTGGCTTTCGTTTACTTTGAGGGCCAAATTTCACCCTTGAGAAATGATGGCTGTAATATTGAATGTCTTCTGCCCTAACCCCAAATCTGCCCAATAGTCTGGAGACTCCAGGTAGGACATGATGGCCTCACCTCAGAACTTTTCTTGGGAATGCCTGAACCACACCTGTCTCCTCATCCTCACCCCATCCAGAGAAGAGAGGAAGAAGAAGAAGCTATTAGGATGAGGGACAGACTCAGGCATGTCCAGCAACTTACCTGGAGTCACTAAGGGTATAGCTCAGAAGCAGGCACAGAGCTTGGCTTCACAATGCAGCTCACCTTTGGACGTTCCAGACCAAAACCCAAAGTTGTTTCTGCCCCTTAGTTCATTTTTCCTCTGATTTGGTGAGGGTTCTGGGACTCAGGCACCTTTGAGCTTCTAAAGATTTCAGCCTTTTGGGGTTGCTCCATCAATATCCACATACTCCCCTTCCTTTCTTGCCAGGTGCCTTTGATTTGGTTCCTCATTTCCTTCCTGTCATGCCTAGAGCCAGGTGGCAGCAAGGTAGATCTAGCTCCAACTGGCACTTTGAGATGGGCATTAGGGATCCAGCAGGGTCCATGGTCTGGGAGCTAAAGGTCCCAGATAAGCAAGAGGTCATAGAAAATGTAGGGAGGGGTAAACCAGTGATAACTCTGGGGTTACTGGGGTGCCTTCAGAGCCCAGCACAGAGAGTCTTTGCTCTCTTTCATATCTTCTTCTGGGTATGGGCCCTTCTAAGGGCTCCCAGGTGTGTACTTAGAGCCTGAGGTGGGAAAAGAGACTGCCCACAGGCCTCTGTTTCTGCGACTAAGGTGTGAGTACACTACTCACTCCACTCCACTTCCTGAGTCCACAAGTAACAAAGTCACAGAGCAACACATCTCCCTGGAACAACCTTTTACTTGAGGACGCAGACATTTTTTCCTATATTAAAGTAAACATGGATATAATATAAAATCAAAAGTTGAAGACCCACAGATTTATTTGACTAAACTCCAAATTGCATGTGGCAGATGGTTTTGGAGTTCCTCTTTATCCCTGCATTGTGCATGAGTGAGAAACATTGCTGAGGATTTGGTTTCTTTCTATCAGAGACATAGGCTTCCTGGGTAGGTGCTCATGAACATTGCCCTGGGAAGATGGTACACAGCCAGGCATTTGGATGCAGAAGGTGGCTTGCTCCTGCTTTGGACAGAAAGGTCTGCTCAAGGGCTATTTCATAGGCCTGGATTCATCTAGAGGGAAAGAAGAAACAAAGCTGTGTCCACAGGCTAATGTGCTGAGATTGTGAGATACCTTTTGACTTGGACCAAAGTCAATTTACAGGCAGTGATCCCTTTCTGGTGTCCCCTCCATTGGCCCTGCTTCCTGGGTCCAGCCAGTAATTGATGAAGATTGTGGTGGTGAGGGAGTAGGCAGCTACTGCACACCACAGAATTGGGCCTTTGTGTAGGAAGTTTTGGCCACTACCTCACCAGTCCCCTTTAATTTGGCTCCGGGTGTCACAAAGGGGGAAGGCATAAAATCAACAGAGTGGAGTCTTTAAAAGCCAAAGCAGCATTTTAAACTTTTTTTCCTTTATGGCTGAATGGGCAGCTTGTTTGAAGTTGATAGGTTTTGTGTTGCCAGTCCTGTAATGAGATCTGAGCTTCCATCCTCCAGAGAAGCTGGAGATGCTGGGCCCATCTGGATGAGGGAGTTAGTGATGGCTTAGCAGTATCAGAGGCCTCTTTTTTTTCTTCTTCATTTGGGTGCACTGTATATCGTGCCATTTTGTCTTTACTGGGATGTCTCTAGACCCTCGCATTTGTATGAGGTCACTCCTGAGGCCGCAGGCTTGGTCCCTGAAGCACCCAAGAAATATTTGGGTGGGAATTGTTTTTTTAAAAAATAAGCAAGTCTGTACAAACATCAAAAGTTGATTGAAAAAAATAGTGCTATGTAGGAAAGGTCTCAAAAGCACTAAGAATTGATGTCCCCCTGCATCTGGACCCTGAAATCTTTTTGGAATAGCAGTTAATTTCTTATTTGGGAAAAATTAGATTCACAGGAAATTGCAAACACAGTAAAGAGGCCCCCCCTGTACTTACATCTAGTTTTCCCCAATGGTTACAACTCATATAACAATAGCACAATATCAAAACCTGGAAATTGATATTGGTACAGGTTTCTGTACAAAAATTTTTAAAATTTATATGAAACATTTTCTATTCTAAAATATAAATTTTTGTGTATAAATTTTTGATATAAACTTCCATGTCTCTGGGATAAATGCCCAGGAGTACAATTGCTGGGTCATATGGAAGTTGCATGTTTAGTTGTATAAGACACTGTCAAACTGATTTCCACTAGCCGGAAATGAGTGATCCAGTTTCTCCACTTCCTCACCAGCATTTGATGTTGTCATTGTTTTTTTAGCTTAGCCATTCTGTTAAGTAGGTAGTGGTATCTCATTGTGGTTTTAAAATGCATTTCCCTAATAGCTAATGATGTTGAACGTCTTTGCATGTGTTTACTTGCCATCTGTATATCCTCTTCAGTGAAATTAAGTGAAATGCCTCCTCATGTCTTTTGCCAGTTTTCCTTTTCTTTTTTTTTTTTTTTTTAGACAGTCTCACTCCTTTGCCCAGGCTGGAGTGCAGTGGTGTAATCTTGGCTCACTGCAACCTCCACCTCATGGGTTCAAGCGATTCTCCTGCCTCAGCCTCCTGAGTAGCTGGAATTACAGGCACACACCCAGCTAATTTTTGTATTTTTAATAGACATGAGGTTTTGCCTTGTTGGCCAGGTTGGTCTAGAACTCCTGACCTCAGGTGATCCACTCGCCCGGCCCCCAAAATGGCCTCTGCCCCTTTTCTAATTGGATGGTTTGTCTTCTTACTGTTAAGTTTTGATATTCTTTCTACATTCTAGATACAAGTCCTTTATTAAACATAAGGTTTGCAAATATTTTCTCCCAGTTTATAGCTTGTCTTTTCATCCTATTCACAGGGTCTTTCACAGAGTGAAAGATTTTATTTTTGATGAAGTCTAGTTTATGAATTTTTCCTTTTATGGGTTATGCTTTTGGTGTCACATCTAAGAAAGAACTCTTTGCCTAGTTCTAAATCCAGAAGATTTTCTCCTACTTTTCCTAAAACTTTTATTGTTCTATGTTTCAAATTTAGCTCAATGATCACTTTGAGTGAATTTTTGTGTAAGGTATGAGGTATAGATTGAAGTTCATGTTTTGCATATAGATGTTCTAGAACCATGCGTTGAAAAGGCTATTATTCCTACACTGAATTGCTTTTGCACTTTTGTCAAAAATCAGTTGGGCCTATCTATGTGAGTCTATTTCTACGTTCTCTGTCCAGTTCCAATTATCTGTCTGTCCCTCTGCCATTACTGCACAGTCTTGATTAATGTAACCATATAATAAGTCTCTAAATCAGGTACACTGATTATTTGCTGGTGATTCTTCTTTTTCAAAATTGTTTCAGCTCCTCTACTTCCTTTCCGTATAAATTTTGGAAAAATATTGCTTATATCTACAAAAATTCTTGCTGGAATCTTGATAAAAATTGGTTAAACCTGTATATCTATTTGGTAGAAATCAACGTCTTTACTATGTTGAGTTTTCCAATCTATGAACATGGTATATTACTCCATTTCTTTAGTTCTTTGATGTCTTTCATCAGTGTTGTGTAATTTTCAGTTTATATGTCCTGTACATGTCTTCCTTGATTTACACGTGTTTTTTGAGCAATAGTAAATGGTATTGTGTTTTCATTCTGATGTCTGTGTGTTCATTGCTAGTATATAGAAATGTAATTAATTTTTATATGTTGATCTTGTATCCTGAGAATTTGCTGAACTCATGTATGAGTTCTAGGAGTTTCTCTGTAGATACTTTGAGATTTTTCAGATAGACAATCATGTCAACTGCAATCCTCCTCCTCCTCCTCCTCCTCATCCTTCTTCTTCTTCTCCTTCTTCTTCTTCTTCTTCTTCTCCTTCTTCTTCTCCTTCTTCTTCTTCTTCTTCTTCTTCTTCTTCTTCTTCTTCTTCTTCTTCTTCTTCTTCTTCTTCTTCTTCTTCTTCTCTTCTTCTTTTCTTTTCTTTTCTCTTCTCTTCTCCTCTTTTCTTCTTCTCCTCCTTCTCCTTCTCCTTCTCCTTCTTCTTCTTCTTCTTCATTAACTTTTTAAAAAAAAATTTAGGTCCAGTGGTACATGCGCGGGTTTGATATATAGGTAAATTGCATGTCACAAGGGTCTGGTGTACAGGTTATTTTGCCACCCACGTAATAAGCATAGTACCTGATAGGTAGTTTTTTGATCCTCACCCTCTTCCCTCCCTCCACCCTCAAGTAGGCCCCAGTGTCTCTTGTTCCCCTCTTTACGTCCATATGTACTCGATGCTTACCTCTGACTTGTAAGTGAGAACATGCAGTTTTTGGACTTTTTTTCTTTTCACTTAGGATAATGCCCACTAGTTCCATCCACGTTTATGCAAAGGACATGATCTCCTCTTTTTTTTTCTTTTTCTTTTTTTTTTTTTTTTTTACAGTTGCACAGTATTTCACGGTGTATATATACAACATTTTCTTTATCCAGTCTACTGTTGATGGGCATTTAGGTTGATTCCATGTATATGCCATTGTGAATAGTGCTGTGATGAACACATGTATGCACGTGTCTTTGTGGTAGAACAATTTATACTTCCTAGGGTATATACCCAATAATGGGATGGCTGGATCAAATGTTAATTCTGCTTTGAGTTCTTTGAGAAATCACTAAACTGCTTTTGTTCTGTAGATGTCTAGTAGTTCAGTTAGTTATACATATTCCCACTAGTAGTGTATAACTATCCCCTTTCTCCACAACCTCTGTTATTTTTTGATGTTTTAGTAATAGCCATTAAATGTCTGGGGTGAGATGGTATCTCATTGTGATTTTGATTTGCATTTCTCTAATGATTAGTGATGTTGAGCATTTTCTCATATGCTTGTTTGCCACATGTATGACTTCTTTTAAAAAGTATCTGTTCATGTGTTTTGCCACTTTTTAATGGGGTTATTTTTTGCTTGTTGATTTCAGTTCCTTATAGATTCTAGATATTAGACCTTTGTTGGATGCATAGTTTGAGAATATTTTCTCCCATTTTGTAGGTTATCTGTTCACACTGTTGATAGTTTCTTTTGCTGTACAGAAGTTCCTTAGTTTAAATAGGTGTCATTTGTCAATTTTGGGGTTTTATTGCAATTGCTTTTGGCATCTTTGTCATAAAATCTTTGCTAGAGCCTATATCCAGAATGATATTTCCGAAGTTATCTTCCAGGATTTTTATAGTTTGAAGTATTACATTTAAGTCTTTAAACCTCCTGGAGTTGATTTTTCTATATGGTGTAAGGAAGGGGTCAAGTTTCAATCTTCTGCATATGGCTAGCCAGTTATTCCACCACCATTTACTGAATATGGAGTTCTTTCTTCATTACTTATTGTCAACTTTGTTGAAGATCAGATTGTAAGTGTGCAGCATTATTTCTGGGCTCTCTATTCTGTTCCACTGGTCTATGTGCCTGTTATTGTACCAGCACCATGCTGTTTTGGGTACTGTAGCATTGTAATATAGTTTGAAGTTGTGTAACGTGATGCCTCCAGCTTTGTTCTTTTTCCTTAGGATTACCTTGACTATTTCAGCTTCTTTTAGGTTCCATGTGAATTTTAATTTTTTTTCTAATTCTGTGAAGAATGTCATTGTTAGTTTGATAGGAATAGCATTGAATCTATAAATTGTTTCAGGCAGTATGGCCATTTTAACAATATATTGATTCTTTCCATCCATGAGCATGGAATGTTTTTCCATTTGTTTGTGTCATTTCTGACTTATTTGAGCAGTTTATTTTTTAACTCTTCTTGTAGAGATCTTTCACCTCCTTGGTTAGCCATATTCCCAGGAATTTTACTCTTTTTGTAGTTATTGTGAATGAGATTACCTCCTTAATTGGCTCTCAGCTTGGATGTTGTTGGTGTATAGAAATGCTACTGATTTTTGAACATTGATTTTGCATTCCAAAACTTTGCTGAAGTTGTTTATCAGATCAGGTAACTTTTAGGCAAGAATATGGCATTTTCTAGGAATAGAATAATAACATCTGCAAATGGATAGTTTCACTTTCTCTTTTCCTATTTGGCTGCCCTTTATGTATTTCTCTTGCCTGATTGCTCCGGATAGGACTTCCAATACTATGTTGAATAGGAGTGGTAAGAGAGAGCATCCTTGTCTTGTCCTGGTTTTCAAGGGGAATACTTCCAGCTTCTGCCCATTTAGTATGATGTTGGCTGTAGGCTTATCATAGATGGCTCTTATTATTTTGAAGTATGTCCCTTCAATGCCTGGTTTGTTGAGGGTTTTTAACATGAAGGAATATTGAAGTTTATTGGAAGCCTTTTTATATCTATTGAGATGATCATGTGGGTTTTGTTTTTAGTTCTGTTTATGGGATGAATCACATTTATTGATTTGCATATGTTGAACTGACCTTGCATCACAAGGATAAAGCCTACTTGATCATGATGAATTAGCTTTTTGATGTGCTGCTGGATTTGGTTTGCTAGTATTTTGTTGAAGATTTTTGTGTCTATATTCATCAAGAATATTGGCCATAAGTTTTCTTTTTGTTGTGTCTCTGCCAGGTTTTGGTATCAGGATGATGCTGGCCTCACAGAATGAGTTATAGAGGAGTCTTTCCTCCACAGATTTTTGGAATGATTTCAGAAGGAATGGTACCAGGAATTACACGTCTGGTGGAATTTGACTGAAAATCCATCTGGCCCTGGGCTTTTTTCTGGTTGGTAGGATTTTTAATACTGATTGTATTTCAGAACTCACTATTGGTCTGTTCAGGGATTCAATTTCTTCCTGGTTCAATCTTGGGAGGTTGTATGTTATCAGCAATTTATCCATTTCTTCTAGGTTTACTAGCTTTTGTGCATAGAGGTGTTGGTGTAGTCTCAGAGGATTTTTTGTATTTCTGTTGGGTCAGCGCCTTTTGTCATTTTTGATTATATTTATTTGGATCCTCTCTCTGTTTTTTTAAATTAGTCTAGCTAGTGGTCTATCTTATTAATTCTTTGAAATAACCAACTTCTGGATTTCTCAATCTTTTGTATGTTTTTTCACATCTTTTCCTTCAGTTCAGCTTTGATTTTGGTTATTTCTTGTCTTCTGTTAGTTTTGGGGCTCATTTGCTCTTGTTTTTCTAGTTACTCTACATCTCCTGTCATTGTGACGTTAGATTGTTAATTTAAGATCTTTCTAATTTTTTGATGTGGACACTTAGTGCTATGAAATTCCCTCTTAACATGGCTTTAGCTGTGTCCCAGAGATTCTGGTATGTTGTATCTTTGTTCTCCTTAGTTTCAAATAATTTCTTGATTTCTCCCTTAATTTCATTATTTACTCCCAAGTCATTCAGGAGGACGTTGTTTTATTTCCATGTAATTGTATGGTTTTGAGAAATTTTTAGCATTGATTTCTATTTTTATTGCACTGTGATCCAAGAATATGGTTGGTATGATTTCAGTTTTTTTGAATGTGCTGAGGATTGTTTTATGTGAGATTGTGTAGTGGATTTTAGAGTATGTGCCATTTGCAGATGAGAGGAATGTATATTCTGTTGTTTTGGGGTGGAGAGTTCTGTAGATATCTGTTAGGTCCATTTGGTCAATTTCTGAGTTCAGGTCCTAAATATCTTTGTTAGTTTTCTGCCTCGATGATCTGTCTAGTACTGCCTGTGGAGAGTTGAAGTCTCCCACTATTATTGTGTGGTTATCTAAGTCTCTTTGGAGGTCCCTAAGAATTTGCTTTATGAATCCGATGCTCCTGTGTTGGGTGCATATGTATTTAGGATAGTTAGTTCTTCTTGTTGAATTGAGCACTTTACCATTATGTAATGCTTTTCCTGTCTTTTCTTATCTTTGTTGGTTTAAAGTCTGTTTTGTCTGAAATAAGAATAGCAACCCCTGGCTGGACACAGTGGCTCACACCTGTAATCCCAGCACTTTGGAAGGCCAAGGTGGGTGGATCATGAGGTCACGAGTTCAAGACCAGCCTGGCCAAGATGGCGAATCGCTACTAAAAATGCAAAAAATTAGCTGGGTATGGTGGCAGACATAACTTGTAATCCCAGCTACTTAGGAGGTTGAGGCAAAGAATTGCTTGAATCTGGGAGGTGGAGGTTGCAGTGAGCTGAGGTTGTGCCACTTCACTCCAGCCTGGGCAACAGAGTGAGACCTCGTCTCAAAAAAATAAAAGAATAGCAACCCCTGCTTTTTTATGTTTTTTGTTTGCTTGGTAGATTTTTCTCCATCACTTTACTTTGAGGCTATGGGTGCCCATTGCATGTGATAATGGTCTCATGAAGACAGCATACCATTGGGTCTTACTTCTTTACCCAACTTGGCACTCTGTGCCTTTCAGTTGGGGCATGTAGCCTACTTACATTCAAGGCTAGTATTGATATGTGTGCATTTGATCCTGTCATCATGTTGTTTACTGGTTATTATGCAGGTTGGTTTGTGTGGTTGCTTTATAGTGTCACTGGCCTATGTACTTAAGTGTGCTTTTGCAATGGGTGGTAACAGCCATTCCTTTCCATATTTAGCACTCCCTTCAGGATCTCTTGTAAGGCAAGTCTACTGTTAATGAATTCTCTTCACATTTGCTAGTCTGGAAAGGATTCCCTTCACATTTGCTAGTCTGAAAAGGACCTTATTTCTCCTTCACTTATGAAGTTTAATTTGGCTATAAATAAAATTATTGGTTGTAAATTATTTTCTTTAAGAATGCTGAAATATAGGCCCCCAATCTTTTCTAGCATTGTAGGGTTTCTGCTGAATGGTCTGCTGTTAGCTTGATGGGGTTCCCTTTGTAGGTGACCTGCCCCTTCTCTCTATCTGCCTTTAACATGTTTTTTTTTTGTTTTGTTTTGTTTTTTTTTTCATTTCGATCTTGGAGAATGTGATGACTGTGCATCTTGGGGATGGTCTTCTTGTGTAGTATTTTCAGGGGTTCTCTGTATTTCCTGAATTTGAATGCTGGCCTGTCTAGGTAGATTGGGGAAATTCTTGTGGACAATATCCTGAAATATGTTTTCGAAGTTGTTTGCTTTCTCTCCTTCTCTTTCAGGGATGCCAGTGAGTCATAGATGTGATCTCTTTGCATAATCCTATATTTCTCAGAGGTATTGGTCATTCTTCTTTATGGCTTTTTCTTTATTTTTTATCTGAGTTATTTTGAAGAGTAAATCTTCAAGCTCTGAGATTCTTTCTTGAGCTTGGTCAATCCCACTGTTAATACATTCAGTTGTATCCTGAAATTTGTGAAGTGAGTTTTTCAGCTCTCTCAGATCAGTTTGGCTCTTTCTTAAGATGGCCGTTTCGTCTTTCATTTCCTGTATTGTTTTATTGTATTCCTGAGAATCCTTGGATTGGGTTTTGACTTTCTCCTGAATCTTGATGATCATTATTTCTATCCATATTCTGAATTCTATTTCTGTCCTTTCAGCCATTTCAGCCTGGTAAAAAACCATTATGGGGAAGTAGTGTGGTCATTTGAAGGTAACAAGACATTCTGGCTTTTTGAGTTGCCAGAGTTCTTGGCCTAGTTCTTATCTTTGTGGGCTGAAATTCTTTCAGTCTTTGAAGTTGCATTCCTTTGCGTGTTTTTTTTTTTTTTTCTTTTTTGATGTCCTTGGGGAACATCAAAGATTGTGATATAAGGTGGGTTCAGTTGGCTGGTTTTGTTTCTGGGAGATTTTAGTGGGGCAAAGCTCAGCTCAGGACGTCTGGGCTATGTGTTCTAACTCTGGGGAGCTGGTATCAAGTCCTCAGTTTTGTTCTCTGGCCCTTCAAGGTTAGAAACATGCTGTGCTGATGGGGCTGCGGTGTTCCTGGACTGCTAGTCACGATACTCCAATGGATGGTGCCAGCCAAAGTACTCCATCAGGCAGTAGCAGCAGGATCCTTGCTCATTCACATGTGCCAACAGCAGTAGCAGAATGACAGGGTGCACATTCTTTGGTTGGGGTGGGTGCTGGCAGGCGCGGGGGTTGCCAGCCTCCATGCAGATGTTCAGTGTCAGTGATGGCAGCATGGCATGGGGGCAGCTACTTCTTCTTTTTAAAAATGTGTGCAGTTTATTTCATTTTCTTGCTTTGTTGGACTAGCTAGAGCTTCCAGTATTATGTTGAATATCAGTGTCAAGAGCAGATAGCCTTGCCTTGTTGCCACTCTTAGAGGGAAAGCAGTCCGTCTTTAATCATTAAGTGTGATGTTAACTGTAGATTTATTGTAGATATTCTTTATCAAGTTAAGGACATTCTCCTCTATTCCTGGTTTTTATCATGAATGAGTGTTGAATTTTGTTGAAGACTTTTGCTGCATCACATGATAGGATCCTATGATTTTAATTACTTTTTGAGATGATGTAGATTCACATGAAGTTGTAAGAAGTAATACAGATAGATCCTATGTACTCTTCAGCTGTATTCCTCTAATGATAACATGTTGTGAAATGATAATACAGTATCACAAATGGGATACTGACATTGATAGTTGAAATACAGAACTTTTCAATCACCATGGGTATCTCTCATTTTGCTCATATATAGACATATCTACTTCCCTTCCATACCCACTCTCTCCTTAATCCCTGGAAACCACTAATCATTTCTACATTTCTATAGTTTTATTATTTTAAGAACGTTATATAAATAGAATAATATAGTATGGAACCTTTGGGATGGTTTTTTTTTTTTCACTTACAATCATTCTCTGCAGATTCATTCAGTTGCTTGTATCAACTGTGTAATTCTTTGTATCGCTGAGTAGTCTTGCATAGTATACATGTACCATCATTGAAGCATTACTAAGTTGTTTCCAGTTTTTTACTATTATGAATAATGCTATCACAAACACTTATGTGCAAGTTTTGTGTCAACACAAGTCTTTATTCCTCTGGAATAAATGCCCGGGGGTGCAATTACTGGGTCATATAGTTGCTGGATATTTAGCTTTTAAGGAAACTGCCAAACTGTTTTCCAATGTGGCCGTACAATTTTACATTCCCACCAGCAATGCTGTGAGTGATTCAGTTTCTCCACATTCTTACCAGCATTTGGTGTTGTCACTATCTTTTTACAAAGATGAAATTCACATAACAGTCTAGTGGTATTTAGTACATTCACAATGTTATGCAACCATCAGCTCTATCTAATTTCTAAACATTTGCATCACCCTAAAATAAAACCTCATATTCATTAAGCAGTTAGTCCTCATTCTTCCCCTCCCCTCAGTCCATGGCAACCACCAATCTGCTTTCTGTCTCTATGGATTTACCTATTCCAGACATTTTATATAAATGGAATCATATAATATATAACCTATTGTGATTGGCTTCTTTCAGCTAGCTTAATGTTTTCAATGTTCATTCATGTTTCAGCATGTTATCAGTACTTTGTTCCCTTTATGGCTGAATAATATTCCACCATGTGGATATACCAAAATTTTGTTTATCCATTTATCAATTGATGTACATTTGATATGTTTCCACTTTTGATGCTGCTAAGAACATTTGAACAAAGGTATTTGTTTGAATCCTTATTTTAAATTCCTTTGGGTATATACCTGCGAGTGGAATTGTGGGGTCAAATGGTAATTCTATGTTTAACTTTTCGAGAAACCGCCAAACTGTTTTTGATAACAGGCACAACATTTTAAATTCCCACCAGCAAAGTATGAGGGTTCCAATTTCTTCACCATCTCACCAACACTTGTTATTTTCCTTTTTTAAAATTATAGACATTCTAGTGGGTGGGAAGTGATATGCTGTGGTTTTGGTTGTCGTTTTTCTGATGACTAATAATGTTGAACATCATTATATATGCTTGTTGGCCATTTATATATCTTCTTTGGGAATGTATCTATTCAAGTCCTTTGCCTGTTTTTTTATTGTGTTGTCTTTTTTATTGTTGCATGATAGGTGTTATGTGTATATTCTAGATACTAGGTTTTAATTAGCCATATGATTTGCAAATGTTTTCTCCCGTTCTGTAGGTCTTTTCATTTCTTGATAACATCCTTTGATGTCCAAAAGTTTTTATGAAGTCCAATTTATCTATTTTGTTGTTGTTGTTCATGTTCTTAGTGTCATAGTTAAAGTTCCATTGCGAAATTCAAGGTCATGAAGATTTACTTCTACGTTTTCTTCTAAGAGTTTTACAGTTTTAACTCCTATGTTTAGGTTGTTGATCAATTTTGAGCTGAATTTTGTATATGATATGAGGTAGGAGTCCAACTTCATTCTTTTCTATGTAGATATCCAGTTGTCACACTGCCATTTGTTGAAGACTATTCTTTGCCCCATTGAGTGGTGTTGGCACCCTTGTTGAAAATCAATTGGCCATAGATTTATGGGTTTATGGGCCAGGCACGGTGGCTCACGCCTGTAATCCCAGCACTTTGGGAGGCTGAGGCAAGCGAATCACTTGAGGTCAGGAGTTCCAGACCAACCTAGCCAATGTGGCAAAACCCCATCTCTCCCAAAAATACAAAAATTAGCTGGGCGTGGTGTAATCTCGGCTACCTGGGCACCTGTAATCCCAGCTACCCAGGAAGCTGAGGCAGGAGAATCGCTTGACCTGGGAGGTGGAGGTTGCAGTGAACTGAGATCGCACCACTTAGCTCCAGCCTGGGCGACAGAGCAAGACTCCATCTAAAAAATATATATATATATGAATTTATTTCTGAATTCTCAAGTCTATTCCATTGGTCTATATGTCTATACTTACACCAGTGCTACATTGTTTTGATTACTATTGCTTCATGGTAAGTCTTAAAATCAGGATGTGAGTCTTCTCATTTTTCAATATTGTTTTGAGGTGATCAAATGATTTTCAGTCTTTGCCTGTTAACATAGCATATTATGGTAATATGGTGGTATATATGATTAACATGGATTGACTTCTGCATATTGAACTACCCTTGCACACCAAGAATAAACTCAACTTGATCATGGTGTATAAATCTTTTTTTATAAATTGCTGAAACTTCCTTAAGGATTTTTGTTTCTATATTCATGGGAAATATTGGTCTGCAGGGTTTTTTTGTTTTCTTGCTTGTACAGTGTTTGTCTTTGCTGTCAAGGTAATACAATCAGTTGGGAGGTGTTCCCTCTTCTCTTTTCTGTAGGATATTATGTAGAATTGGTGCTAATTCTTCTTTAAACAACTAATATAATTCTTTAGTGAGGTCATCTGGGCTTAAAGTTTTCATTTCAGATTTTTAAATTATGAATTTGATTTCTTTCATAATTATATAGCCATTCAGATTATTTCATATTGGGTACATTTTGGCAGTTTGCGCTTTTATAATGATTGGTCCATTTCATCTAAGTTTTCAGATTTGTATGTGTACATAGTAGTAGTCCCTTATTATCCTTTTCATGTCTGCAGTCTATAGTAGTAGCTCCCTTTCATTCAGAGTATTGATAATTTGCATCTTCCCTTTTTCCTTTGTCAGTCTTGCTAGAGAGTTGTACATTTTATTAATTTTATTAAAGAACTAGATTTGTATTGGGTTTCTCTATTGTTTTTCTCTCTTTAATATTATTATGTTTATTGATACAAATATTTGTACATCTTTATGCAGTACATATGATATTGTGTTAAATGCATAGACTGTGAAAGTATCAAGTTAGGGTACTTGGGGTGTCCATTGTCACTAATATTTATCATTTCTATGTGTTGGGAACATTGCAAGTCCTCTCTTCTAGCTATTTTGAAATATGCAATACATTGTTGTTAGCTATAGTCACCATATACTCTGCTATCAAACTGCTTTCAGTATTATTGATTTTGATTATTAACTCTGCTATCAAACTGCTTTCAGTATTATTGATTTTGATTATTATTTTCTTCCTTCTGCTTGCTTTGGGTTTATTTTATTCTTATTCTTGTAGATTCCTTAAGTGGAAGCTTAGATTATTAATTTTAGATTTTCCCTCATTTCTAACACAAAAATTTAGTTTTATGGGTTATCATCTCAGCACAGCTTTACCTGTGTCCCACAAATTTTGGTACATTGTATTTTCACTTTCATTCAGTTCAGTGTAGTTTTTATTTCTTGTAAGACCTCATTAACCCATGAATTTGTTTTAAAGCATGCTTTTTAATTTCTAAGTGTTTGTAGATTTTCATGTTGTCTCTCTGTTATTGTTTTCCAATTTGATTCCATCATAAAGAAAACATCATTTATTATTTGAATTCTTTTAATATTTTGCAGATTGTTTTATGACTGAAACTATGTCTATATTGGTATATATTTCTTGGGTGTTTGAAGTAATGTAAATTATATTCTTTTCGGGTGGAGCAATCTATACGTTTTATTTAGGCCTTATTGAAACCTGTCATTGGGCTCTTCTACATCTTGCTGATTTTCTCTGTAGTTGTTCTATCAGTTGTTGAGAGAGGGTGTTGAAGTCCCCATCTATAAATGTGAATTTTTCTATTTCTCCATTCAGTTCTAAAAACGTTTGCTTCCTGTATTTGCAGGTCTTCTGTTTAAAGCATACACATTTAGGAGTACTATGTCTTATTGGTGGATTGACACTTTCAGCATTATGTAATGTCCCTATCTGTCCCTGGTATTTTATTTTATTATTATGTTTTTGCTCTGAAGTCTACTTTATCTGATATCACTAGAGCCACCTCTCTTACTTTTTAAAATTAGTATTTGCATGGTGTGTTTTTTTCCATCATTTTACTTTCAGCCTTTCTAAATCATTATATCTGAGGCGAGCACCTTGCAACAGCATATCATTGGATCATGTTATCTTCTTTGCCAATTTCTGTCTTTTAATTGGTATGTTTAGACCATTTTCATTTATTGTATTTATTGATAAATTAGTGCTTAGTTCTGCCAATTTATTTTTGTTTTCTGTTTGGTCTCTGGTTTTTTGTTTTTCTATTTTCTTTTTTCTGACGTCCTATGGGTTACTCGAACAATGTTTAGAATTCCATTTGTTTCGTATATAGCATTTTTGAATCTATCTTTTTGTATAGTATTTTAAGGGATCGCTCTAGGTATTACATTATATATATACCTAACTTATAATAATCTACTGATGTCAACATTTTACCAGTTTCAGTGTAGAAACCCTACCTCTCCTTTCACCCCTTTACTCTCCTCTATTTATAATGTAATTGTGTTAAATATTCCTTCCACATACTCTTAACAGACACATCAGACAATGTTATAATTCATGCTTTAACCTTCAAACATAATTTGGAAAACTCAAGAGAAGGAAAGTCCATTATATTTACCCATAATTTTTTCTCTTTCCATTGGTCTTTATTCCTTTCTAATGTTTAATATTCTTTCTTTTATCATTCCTTTTCTGCTTAGAGAATTTTCTTTAGATATTCTCTTACTAGAGGCATGTTGTTGACTAATTTTGTTAGTGTCTCTTGATCTGAGAATGTCTTGATCTCCCTTTCATGTCTGAAGTGTATTTTCACTGAGTATAGGGTTCTGGGTTGACAGTTCCCTTTATTCAGCACTTGAAAAATATTATACTACTTCCTTCTGGAATCCATGGTTTATGACCAAAATTTCACTCTCATTCAAATTATTTTTCTTCTATAGGTAAGGTATCATTTCTCTTTCACTGCATTCAAGGCTTTTCTCTTCATATTTCAGAAATTTCGTTATTACAGGTCTTGGAGTGGATTTCTTTATATTTATACTGTTTGAGGTTCACTCAGCTTCTTTAATTTCCAGATTTATGTCTTTTGTCAAATTTTGGGAGTTTTCAGCAATTATTTCTTTGAATAGTTTTTTTTTTTTTTTTTGGTCTCATTCTCTTTCTCATCTCCTTCTGGAACTCCAGTGACATGAAAGTTAGATCTTTTGTTTGTAATCCTACATGTCCTTGAGTCTATGTTAATTTTTTTTCCAGGATATCTTCTCTCTGTTGTTCAGATTGGTCATTTCTATTGTTCTATCTTAATTCCTTCCTCTGTTCTTACCATTCTCTTCTTAATTAGATTCACTGAATTTATTTCCATTATTGTATTTTTCATTTCTAAAATTTCCATATGGTTCTTTTTTATATGTTCTATTTCTCTGCTGAGAATTCTGATTACTTTGCTGAGACTTTCTGTATTTTTTTCATTTGCTTCCAAGCATGGTTGTAATTGTTGGTTGAAGCACTTTAATGATTACTGCTTTAAAATCCTTGTCAGGGAATTCTGACGTCTGTGTCATCTTACTGTTGGCATCTGCCGATAATATTTTCCATTCTGTTTGGTATCTTACTGGTTCTTGGTATGGCAAGTGCTTTGCTACTGAAACTTGGGCAGTTTGAATATTGCATTATAAGACTGGATCTTATTTAAATTTTCTGTTGTAGCTGACTTCCCCTGACACTGCTCTGGCAGGGAAGGGGGGCACCATCTTATTCTTCATTGACATCAGGGAGGGCAGAGCTACTCATTACTGCTGGGCAGTGGTGAGGATTCCAACTCCCCACTAGGCTTTTTCTGATACTACTCTAGTGGGGATGGGGAAGGGCACCTCATTGCTGCTATGTGGGGGTGGAGTCTAGGCTCCTCATTTGGCTTTTGTTGATGGAATATAATGGGACTGCATTTTCTTCTGTGGTGTTTGGCTGGAGTAGAGCAGTCATTGTCTAAGAGTTTTCTGTCTTGCTAGGCTACCTCTTTCCTGGTCTTTTGGCTAGAAAGAGCAGGCTTTTGTTGGGGCTTCTTTGTTAGTGCCCATTGGCATTCTGGGTTTCTGGCTTCTTCAGCTCCAAGTCTGGTATATGTGAGGCAAAAGCAAAATCCAGAGAACTCGTCACTGCATCATTGCTCAGGTCCCATGGTCCCTAACCAGTATACTTTTTTCTTTCCACCTTTTAATGTCTTATTTTGTTTGTTTTATATATAATGTCCAGAGGTTTTAGTGATACTCAGTGAGAGAATGGGGAAAAGTACTTCTCCATCTTTCCAGAGGCAGAGGTTTGGACATTGAGATTTTAGAGCCTGATGCTGTACTGCCAATATGGCAGTTTATGGGAAGGTTTATGGGAAGTAGAGCTGTCCTTATATATTAGTGTCTTAGCGGAGCTCTTATTTCGTGTTTACATCATGAAAAACGAAAAGAAATGAAACTTTACCTGGGTTTGCATATGTCTGCTTATCTGTCATGGAGAAGCAGCCATGATCATAGCCTGCTCAGTCAGTTTCCTGTAAATCAGTGCACCAGGGTTTCATGAGCCCCTTTCAATATCCATTGTTCCCTTCCTGTGTCTGTCAGGCTTTGAACTGTTAGCTCACTTGGCTGTATCCTAACAGTGCCACAGTTGGTCGCTGCTTCTTCTATGAACCATAAGACTTACTCTAGTGGAACTGAAGAGGCCCTAAGCCATCACTTAATTTAGCCACAATGTTTTCATATAAAGAAATTGCATCTCATAGACCAGAGGAAGCTTTCCCTGGATCCCACTGCATATCACACAAAAGCAAATCCAGACCTAGGACCCAGATACCATGCCTGTAGGCCCAGTGTTGTTTTAGTCACATGAAGCTGCTCTTCCATCCACCCCTCTGCCTTCCAGTGAACTTTGTTCTTTCCTCTGGTCAAGGACTGTCATTTTATCCCAGCCAACTGTCTCACAGAAATGCCTCTCATCCTTGGGGGTTGGGGTGCTCAATGAGGGTGGTGGGTGGGAAGAAGGGAAAAGGAATGTGGCTGACTCCACACAAACCTGTCTTCAGAGTGAAAGTCTGTGATTCACGGGGTCAATGGTCTCATCTTCATATCTGAAAGACAGTGTACTTTTTGTCTCCCTAAGCCCTGTGTCTAGGTCGTTTGGGAAACGCCTTGGAGAGTCAAGAATAAAATTGCAGGTCAAACAATGGATGACTGGAAAAGTCGGCTTGTAATCAAGAGCATGCTTCCCCATTTCGCCATGGTGGGAAATCGTCAGGAGCCCAGAAAGCTCCAGGAATCGGTCAGACAATGGGCCATGGGGGGAGGGGGGTGTTGAATGCTTCTAATCTTAAACTTGAATGTAAGATGTGTTATTGAAATTTTCTGTGCAAACTTGGTGGCAGGGTTCCAACTCAAAATATAAAGAACTCAAATGTGATCTAGAAGAGATCTAGGAGATGAGCTGATCCCACCCCTTGTGGGTTTCTAGAAGAGCTGGAAATACAACCTAAGGCTCCATATGGACTCCCAGTCTAGTAGTGATCACTGCATTGCACTCTTTCAATAAGAAAAATGAGGAAGGCTGAGGAGAGGGAAGACGAGCTTACTTTTTCTCTTAATAGAAGCCAGTCAGAATGGCAAGCACTAGATATATTGCATGAGCTTCCTAGTATGACTGAGAACAAAAAGCTAGTGAGTAGGGCACAGAGAGGGCTTCCCGTTCAACTTTCTGGCCCTATTGTCCTTTTAAAAATTCATCTGACACACTTCTACTTTCCTCTCTGGGAACTCAGACATCATCCAAGTGTTCTGAAACTCAGGATTAGGGATTCCAGTGGTAGTTCTAGGAGCAGGAAGATGATAGAAGGGACTATGAGAGCCATTGACTAGTTTAATTTGACAATAAAAGCCGGCAATACCACCAATCTACCAAGATTAGCTCTGTTAGCAGGAATTGCAGCAAACACAATAGCTATTATCTCAGGGTATTAGGGCCACAGAGGAGTGGCTTGCTTAATCTCTGAAATTAATAGAGCAGAGAGGAAATGGCTCTTATAGAGCCGTGGGTCGGCTTCCTTCCTTTTCATAGAACTGGAAGCCCTGGGCTCTGAGGTAATGCCATTTCACATAACTAGAGGGCCTGTCTTCTCCAATTCCCAGGGCAATCCACTTTCAGCAAGTCAGCTTTCTATTTATTTTAGAATTGTGATATGTGCACAGATGTGGAAGGAGGCGATTGAAATCTTGTTTTCTCTTTGTTTCCTCATTGTCAACCACCAACAGTGTATTGAGAATGTGCTATCAAGTTGAGCATGTAGACATTTACAGAACTGTTTACTGCAGTCCCCAGTTCTCACAGAGATTGCAATCAGGTGGGATGGCAGAGATAGAGGCATTACTTGACCAGTAGCCTGTCCAAATTTCCAGGCCTTAGGCCTCTTCTAGAAAGAAATCTCTAACCTCCATTCTAATTACCCTTTATATTTCATGCTTCTTTTTTATGATCAGCAATTGAGTCAGTAAAGGAAAACCTAATAATGCTCCCAGAGTCCATGATCAGTTTTAGCATGACTTTAAATTTCTCTTTTGTTTCCCACTTGTTTTCCATTCACTTGGGCCAAACTGTAGGAGAAAGGGTTGATGCACTATGGATGCAGGGGTCCTCTTCCCCTTCTCCCCAACTCCACCAACACTCTTAAAAAGTGTGACCAGTAAGTAACTGCTTTGGTTTTGATCAGTGCACAGTTGAATGCACAGATTCCAGTGGGGGCTGTCCTTAGGATAGGTCCTTGGAGTGGCCATCTGTGCGTTTACTCTGGAGAAGTTGTCATTGCTTACCTCATTTCCGGGCTTGGCTTCTCTTTGCAGATGGCCTTTAGAGCCCTTTGTAAGCTTTGTCAAAAATTCACATTCATTGCTCTAGAGTCACACTTTGGACTTGATCAAGATCAGCCCTCTGCCTCCTTTATGCCACACCTCATTCTCTGAAAGAGTTTTCTGTTGGGTTCTGAGTGGCTTGACTCTTTCTAAAACTTCAAGCTGTCCTAGACCAAGAATTCACCCCAGTTGAGGAGATCAAAGAATTTTAAAAATTTGTCTCAGGCTCCAAAAGCAACTCTCTCAGATGGTCTTCTTCACAGTTGAAACAGCATTGGATGACACTGAGAGAGCTCACTCCTTCGGCTGGACGTGACAGGTGCTGCTGTACGGTATCCTTGTAGTCTCAGAAAGGTACCCAGTGCTAATATGAAACTTCTGCACACACTGAGAATCTCAGCGTCTGGGTGCTTGTGGACTGAGGTTAACCAAATAAAAGCAGTATGGCCTGTGAGTCCGCCAAGAAACCTGCTGTCCAAACAAGTTACTATAAGGCCTGGAAGGTGAATGGCCGAAGTAGGTCCTTTGCAAGAGCTGGGCTTGCATTTCCAGGGTGTAGCCTTAGCTGGATCTCAGATGTTTCATTGTTTGCTCTCCTTCTGACACTTCATAACAGCCAGGGATGACTCCCTGAACCCTAGTCCCAAGAAACCCTGTGCATCTGGAAGCATATTTCTTGCACCACTCTCCCTCATCCTGAAAGCATCGCTAAGAGAGATTTGCTTCAGGCATTCAGCTTGACTGGTTCTCTTGTTCTTTCCCAGAAAACAATCAAACAAACAAACAAACAAAAAAAGTGTTTCAAATCAAACTTAAAAGAAACTGATACCAGTCCCAGAGGAGAGTTCTCTTTAAGCAGTCCTTGAATTTACATGGAAATAATTGTGAGCTCCCTTGAAGGAAAACGCGCATCTCACGTAGCAGTTGTTTTTGGCCTAAGACTAGGGCTCAGAACACCAGGGTTTTAGTCTTGCAGCTACTCCTCACTAGCTATGGGGCTTTGTCCATCCTTTGCCCTCCCTGAGAACAAAGTTCAAATGAACCAAAAGTAAGAATAACCACCTTTAATTCAGCATTGACTAGGTGCTAGGCACTTTACTAAGCATTCGTGGGGCATTATCTCCTGTAATCCCCATGATAACGCTGGGAAGAAGAAGCTATTATTATCTCCAGGAAACCGAGACTCAGAGAGGTTAAGCAATTTGACCAAAGTCACAGATATAAGAAAGTGACAAACTCAGAGACCAGTGTCATCACCACTATACTCTAATGCATATTGAAAACTACAAAATGCTGAATACATATCAGGCAGGGGCCATCACCATAAGAAATCTCAGTAATGCAAGTACCTTTCCAGCATCGATTCATTCATTTAATAGTGTGACTGCTTAATGACTCTGGCGATCTGGGGA
Source organism: Piliocolobus tephrosceles (assembly GCF_002776525.5). NCBI lineage: Eukaryota > Metazoa > Chordata > Mammalia > Primates > Cercopithecidae > Piliocolobus > Piliocolobus tephrosceles. The sequence continues at coordinate 4,159,967 of NC_045445.1, read as the reverse complement.
ACAGAAGAGTTTGACTTTTTGAACATTTGAGACTCAGTGTGCTTGTCACATGCCATCTCTGTCTCAGTCTACACCTCACCGTAAGTGGCAAAGTTTCCTCCAGCTCGGAGCAGGCACCTATTCCCTTCATAAGGCAGCTCCCAGACAAAACGGGGGTGTGAAGGACATGAAATGTTCAGTTGGAGGAGGAAGGGGACACGGTGCTCTTTGCACATCTTCTGTGTTCAGCCATTTAATGTTAAGAAGCGATTCACTCTACAGATTACAATGGGATGCTGTGCCCAGTATTTCTTCTGAGCTTCCCAACCAGTCAGTGGTTAGGCAGGGCTGGGGGATTATTATTATTCTCCTTCTTTATGGATAAAGAGAATAAAGTCTGAGAAATTTAGTGACTTTCAGAAGGATGGCCATCCAGAAGGTGGGGCGCTACATCAAGGGTCCTCATTTGGATGGCCCCAAGTGCAGTGTGCTTTCAGTCTATAATAATGACGAAAAACAACCCCTCAGCCCACATCCTTCTCACCTCTAAATGCAAGTGGGGCTGAAGAAGGGGGAGAGAGGAGCCCTCAGTGTAACAGGGTATGTGGACATTTGGATGGCTACAAAAGTACTGGCCCCATTCTATCGGTCATTTTTCTTTAGACCGGTGACCTCAGGCATACCCAGTAGGAGGAGCTCTAGTCACCTCCTCCCTTGGTGTGTATGTGATGGGGTTCAAGATTTGTGCCCATCAGCTTTGGAGGCATATACTTCTTGCAAAAAAAAAGTGCTGGACTCAGGAAGGAGACCTCAGACTTGATCCACGGTTGGAGAAAGCTCTTTGTGAGACTTTGAGCAGGTTTCTTTCTTCTTGAGGTCAGAGGGCACGGGTATGAGCTCTAAGGGCTTGTCTATCTCTGGCCTCCTGCTACGTTTCCAGGGTCCCTTCTCTGTGCCCAGCCCTGTGCTAGATCTTGAGCCCCAGGAATTCATAGTCTAGGGGCAAATTATTCCCAGGCTTCCTCCACTGGGAACAAATCTATCTTACTCTGTAGTTCTTGGTGAAACCTGGAAGCAAGTGGTTGAGCGTCTTTCTTGTGCAAGGTACTTTGTGCACATTAGCTCATTTGCTTCTGTGTCACAGAGATTGAAATTTCCACTTCCCCAGGGTGGAGACTGAGACTCAGAAAGGATGGAGACTTTCCCAATGTGACACAGGCAGGAAGTTGTAAATTCAGATCTCAAACTCAGGTGCCCTGCAGCCAAAGCTCTTCCTACCCTGATGCTTTCCACTCCCAGATTAGAAGCTCAGGTATCTCCAGGGCCTTCTGCAGGCCAGACACTGTTCTCATTGCCTTTCATTCCAGTGGCAGAGACAGCCCATAAACAGGTAAAGAGTAGACGCACATTTACTTCATTCCGGTAGCTCTCTGGGACCTTCTGACTGACCAGCGTTGTCCACTGCCAAGCCTGGCAGAAAGCTAGGCTGCTTTAAAACCCCATGCAGGGGCAGTCAGCTGGGAGCAGAGGGAGTTGTCGAAACAGCTCCCTTAGAAGCCTCAAGCGAAAACCCAGATTCAGAGGTTTGAGTCTTTGCCAGCATCCCCTACTTCATACAGGCTGAAGGCACGGCACAGGTGCAAATCTGGCCCCGAGAGGGGAGCTCGTGTGTATGGGCCCGCTTCCAAGACTCAGGTGATCCCAGGGGCCAGTTAATCTAGAGGCAACTGTCCCTGCCACTTACTGAGAACTTGCATGAGCCTCTGGGCCTCAGTCTCCACATCAGTAAAGTAGGGTTAATAACTGCTGTTTGCCTGCATCAGGGTTTCTGGGATGGTGATGAACAAGGTATGGTTGTGCACGTGTTCCAAACCACACAGGGCATGGTCCTAAACCACACACTGCCGTGAGCACTTTTTTTTTAATGATCAGAGGTTGGCATTGGCTCAGAGGATTTTTGCCATCAGAAGGGTAATGGGAAATGTGTGTCCTGACCCCTGAGGATCCCACAGTCTCATCAGCAGCTCCACTGCACTGAGGAGACCTGAATCTGTAATGTAGCAGTGAGCATTCTGGGTCAAGGGCTGCAGTGTGTATGTGCCTTTCTACTTTGGGGATCCTCCCCGTGGAGCACATAGCTGTTCGCTCCCTTTGCTCCCTCCTCCTTCTCCTGCAGTAAGGGCTCTTTCCTGTTCCAGACACCCAACTGGGGCGAGAAGCCAGGCAGAGGCCTTGCGTTCACACAGACCTTTTTCGCAAGAACTGAGCACTGCTCAGCTTGCAGGGCACCACTGGGCTTGGCATCTGGGTCCTGCCTAGGTAGCCTGGCCTGGCAAACCAGTGACCTGCAAATCACAGTCTCTTTGAAGGGAGGGTGTTGGTGAGAGGAGCTCCGTCTTTCAGCTGGCTTATGCAGGCACCTGGGAGCATGACACTGCCTATTTCTGAACTTCTAGGAGCCCGTGCTGGCCTCAACTGCATTCCTGCCTAGCTCTTTCCCACAGTTTCCTTGACATGAGGCCCAAGGTAACAGGGTTCTGTAGGTGGAACTGCCCCAGGAAGGAGAAGGATGCTGTTGAACTCCAGGACAGAGTTGAGGCTCAGAAGTGTGCACATTTCTAGGGAGTATGCAGACCCGGGGGCCAGCCCTGTGGGTGTGGGCCTGGGGTTCCTCAAACTCTGGGCTGGCCTGTGTAGGCTGAGGCCTCTTGCTTTTACTGAGAATCCACAGCTGGAAAGCCCAGTGTTTCTCTTTTTACAGATAGATATTTGGGTTATAAGCTACCCCTGGGGTGCTGCATTCCAGACTTCTGGGGAGGAGGGACATGAGCTTCTAAGATTTGGGCAACAAATTTTGATTTCCGCAGTTGATATAGAATAATTTGTTGGAAACCTTCCTCCTCCCCTTTTGTTTTTCCTTTCCCTCCCCTTCCTTCCTGCCTTTCCCTTCTCCTCCTCGTCTCCCTCCTCCCTTCTCACCAGATCGCCAACCGTTAAATTCCAAAGTTAGAAAGGCAAGCATCAGCCACAGGGAAGTGGATCTGACCACTGGGCACTCAAACCCAAGGCCAAGGCATGTCGCTGTTGTCATTGCCTCCCTCTCTCTTGCTCCGGGCCTCCTCAGCACAGGCCTGTCTTTGTCTGCCTCCCTCCAGTGCTGTAGGTTTCCATCGCCCTCTCGAGTCCCCATCCAGAGGTAGGGCTGGCATAGGTACTCGCTTGCTCAATCACTGCCCTGACCCTGAGAGCTCCTGCTTCTATGTCCCTGGAGCTGTGGCTCAGTAGATGGCATATAGTCAATGCTCAATAAGATGCAGCTGCTGTTCATCTTGGGCAGAAGTCCCTTAGAAATCACGTAGGCCACCCACATTGCTGGACACAAGAGAAGGCCAGTGTCATACAGAGGGGAAGGGGTGCATCTAAAAGTCGTTGTCTCTAGGCCTTATATAGGAAATGGGAAGAGAACAGAGTTATTTGCAGAGTACCATTTTCTCCAGTGGTTCATTCACATCTGCAGATGCCAGCTGAGCCCTGTCACGAGGCTTTGGGGTTACCAAGATGAATAGGAAACTACCTGGCCTTCAGAGAGTTACGTGATGGAGGTGGGAAATGCATAGACCTAACATGGCAGCCTCAAGGTTGGCCATAGCACCTAGGATGGGGATGGAAGGGGTAGAAGGTGAGACTATTATCATAGAGATCCTTGAGGGCCTGAGGGTGGAGGGTATGCTTTAATCCACTAGCCCATACAAATTGTTCAACAATGTACAAGAATATAACGGCAAGGCCCAAGGGAATTCTGGAGGGGATGATGTTTCTCTCCTCTCATTGGAAGCTTCGGAGCACCTGAGAACAGGTGCACAATGAGAAGTTAAACAACTTTTGGAACTGCTGGATCACTTGCACGGTTTAGAAATGGTCATCTTACTTGCACTATGGAAGAAATCTTTGCGTTTTTCTGCTCCAGAAAGGTTGCCCACCCACTCTCCTGTGAACAATGGGCCTACATGGCCCCCTGCAGTGTGAGGAGGGCAACTTGGAAAGAACTTATTTCCTTCCAAGAAGATGCTCAGTTCATGCTCTAGGTCAGAGGTCGGCAAACCACAGCCTGTGAGCTAAATCCAGCCCACAGGCTGTTTTGTAAATAAACTTTTATTAGCACACAGTCACACCCAGTCATTAACATATTGTCTACTACACAGGGCTTCAACAGAGACCGCATGGCCTGCAAAGCCTAAGATATTTACTACCTGGGCTATCACAGAAGAAGTTTGCCAACACTTGGTCTGTATCACTGGGCATTTGGTTCATTTGTTTACCCTAATACATGGTACCCATTTCAGGTAGAATTACAGGCCCTCATGAGGCCACGTGTTTAGCTTCCCCTCCTGTGCCAAAGCTGGCCCCAACTCCACACTCCCAGTTCCACCCTTCTCAAAAGTTTTTGCCCCTAAAACTGTCCCTTTTCCTTCCAATTCTCCTTCCATCAGCATCCAGAGAGATCTTTTTCAAAGAGATGAAGCCAATCCTTCCTCTGCTTAAGCCCCCCGATGGCTTCCCTGCAAACAAAATACAATCCAACCCACTTCCCATAGCCTGCAAGACCCTCTGCAAACTCACGACTACTTCCCTGATGCATTGTGTGACAGGCACACTGGCTGCCTGCCCGTCACTGGAACAGTCCAAAAGCCACACCCTAGAACCTTCCCACTTGCTGCCCTCCTGCCTGGAGTGCTCTGCCCCCAGTCCTTCTCCTGGCCTGCCATTCTATCACATCACTAGTTTTTATATCACATCACTAATTTTTCAGTCTTTGAAAGAATACTGCACATACTCTTATCTTGTTCTTGTTGTTCACTTATCGTTTGTCCCACTAGAATTCCAGCTCCTTCTCTCTGGTTCCCCACTTCTCTCCCTGGCCTGTGCTCATTCTCATGGAGGTGTCTGTTCTGGGCCCCCTAGGCAGCCCTGCCTGCCCTTTACTGTCAGATGCCTTCATCTCTGTAGGGCAGGGGAGCCCAGTGCCACTCTGTAGGTGCTTCTTTTCCTATAATAAGCTTCAGGCCCTAAAGTTGTCTAGCATTAGGGCTGCCCATGTGATGCTGTCAGCAAAGCTAAACATTTTCTTGCCTCTTTTCCTCCCTCAAGTCAAGCCCTTAGAGTTTAAAACAATGAACTTGGCCTACATAAAATACCTCCAGGAAGTCAGTCCTCAAACACCAATTCCCAACATCTGCTTTCTGAATATATGGCTTCAAACAGCTAAGTGTAGAGCATCTAACTGCTGTCCATCCTTTTGTTTTTTTTTAGCCACGTGACATCTAAGGAACTTAGAAAATGCCTTGCCCTTTCCTGTAGTTAAATTTGACATAAAATTACTTTATTGGCAGCATATTAACAAACAAAAATCTCCTGTGTTTTTCCCGGTAATTCAGTTTCAATTTTCCAGGTAAGAAAAAGATAATTATGAATGACTCTGAGGAGACAGACTGTTTTGAGGTTTCCGTTAATAACACATTCAGAGCGAACCTTCTTCCTCTGTCCCAGTCAGTGGTGTGCTGATGACAGAGTGGTACAACCAGAATGAAATATACTGTGGGAGCTCACCCTGATCCCAACACCCTCATCAACACCATCACCACCATCACTATTGCTACCAGCACCACCACCACCACCCTCACTTACACCACCACGACCTCCACCACCACTACCCTCACCTTCACTACCACCACCACCCTTTAAATCAACACCATTACCACCATCACCATTGCTACCACCATCCCCCCATCCTAGTTGCCACCACCACATCCACCACCATTACCACCACCACCATCGTCACACCACCATTACCTCCGTCATTACTACCTCCATCACGTCTACCATTACCATGATTACTATCACCATTCCTTCTATTACCACCACCCTACCACTTCTGTCTCTCTATCTCTCTCATGTACGTGCACATGGTTATATGACACTTTTCATGATGCAATCATAGACACTGTCCACATGCAGTAAAATAAGTACATGTTTTTAAATTGTCAGTATTTGCAATATAGAACTTACTCTTGTTGCTATGTGCTTTGGGACTGTGGAACATCAACATGCGTTTATGGCCAAAATTGAATTAGGATTCATAAGAAAGGGCTATATCTCCAAATGCGCACTTTTATAAAAGATAAGTTTGCATGAGGGATCTTTCACTTCATAAAAGGATATACTGAGGATTTCCTTTCAGTGACGAATTTTTGCTGCATTTTATTATGATTTGGTTTACAAAAGTTAGCCTTTCACACAGCTGTTCAGGAGCGCAGCCAATGACTAAAGGCAGATCTGCCTTGAATAGCAAATGCTGCTGAGTAAACCATGTTACAGGCTATTTTAGGACCACAAAGAATGTGTTTGCATTTTCAAGAGTAGAAAGAGAGATCGTATTTATTTGGTATCTACACTATGCCACTCGCTATGCTAATTACATTTCTAAGCTCATGTAATCCTTACAAGAAATTTACGAAGGCTTTACTTTCCCCATTTTGTAGGTAAGAAAACAGGCTCATGGAGGGAAAAATGACTTACCCAAGGTAACCATCAATTAGAGACAAGGTTTAAACAGACCATGAGGGCTCAGGGCCTACCTCAAGCCCTCTAATCACCCTACACTGCTAAGTTATTCTATCAGAATTTGTCATGCAGAAGGTCTTCTTCTTCTTCCTCCTCCTCCTCCTCCTCCTCTTCTTCTTTTTCTCCTTCCTCTTCCTCCTCCTCCTCCTCTTCTTCTTCTTCTTCTTCTTCTTTTTGTATAATCAAATTATCCATTTGCCTACAAAGCCTATAATGTGCAAGGAGTGTGTAGTGGTCCAGTCAGTGTACCCTGGCACTTGAGAGCTCATTAAGGGCCCAGTAGGATCAGCAAATTCTCAGCAGCCAAGCTACCCTAATGTATATCATAAAACTACAATAGGAGATTTCTTCTCTGAGGTCACTGCTACCTGGCACTATCCTGTGATGTACAGTTTGGAAAACCTTGGGTCAAATACAATGGTCCCTACAGGCAAGTCAAAATGTTGTGGTTGAAACTAAAAGTGATTTTTTATCCTCAGTCTAAGTGTGAAGTGCTGAAATGATCTGCCTTTCCTTTAGCACCCCAGAATTACCTCTGGGTTCATTCAGGGAAGGCTGGCTTACTGCTGAGGTGTCCACACATCCACCACTATACATGCCTGGGGTTCTTGGGGTTCTGCTACCTGGGCTGAACTCTGGACCCCTGAGTGCCAAACTCTGCTCTGCCACTATCTATATGACTTTTAGTAAGCCACCAGCAACTCATTCGCCTCAGTTTACCCATGTGTAACAAGGACCCTGAGCAAAGCCCTGCCTACCTCCTAGGATTATTGTTAGAATCAAAGGATGATGAATGAGAAAGTACACTGTCCACTGAAAGGGCCTGGGATTTTATAAAGGCCTGTAGTTGGTAACACCAAGACTTGGATCTGAAGGTCTAGAAAAGTACAACATCCTGAGAATCTATGTGGATCCCTTTAGCCTACTGTGAGTGCATGAACATGATATACCCCCCATACAGCCCTAAAAAGTCTTTGCTACTAGAAGCTGCATCCTGTATGTGTATAAAAATGCAGAACCAACCTCCCAGGTACACACCCCTTGCACAGGCAGTCTCTGCTGAGTTGTTGTGCAGATACGTCTCTTGCTGATTCTGGTCATATTGTTCCCAAAGATGGATCTAGAGGGATTTCCCGCATGGCTGAATAGATGGGGAGCATACGATGAGCTCACCTTTTCAGGGTTCCAAATATAGAGCTGAACCGGAGGGGCTGGGAGGCAGAAGAGTGGGTGCAGCAGAGTAGGCTTACGGAAGACAAAGCCTTCAGAAAAGTTTCTTGCCCGAGGCAAATGCAGTCCATGCTAGAAGGCACATTCCCAGCCAGGAAGAGAGTGCAACGTCCTCTCCAACTCAAATGGCAGTGACCAATGGGTCTTCCCAAACTCTGTCATAGGATATTAGGGCTTTACCAAGCACTGATCAGGTTGCAGTTTTTGACGGGAAAGGGCACTTGGCCTTGAGAAGGTACAGAAGCCAACTCCCTGGTCACTGCATTTGTTCATGCTTTTTCCCTTGGCCCTCAGCCTCTGGATGCCATCATTTGGCCTGGAGATAGGAAAAGTGTTGCCTACATCTACCTCTGGTACTAGCAAAGGTCATGGTACAGTGTGGTGTGGACCAGCAGCAGGAACAGAAAGGTGCTTCTCTAAGGAAGCTGCAGAGATTTCTCTGCCAGTCTGGAGATCAGCTTTGGGTCCCAGCTCTCCCTGCTGCTCTTCCATATGCCTCCAATGATGCAAGTTTCCAAGAAGACCCAGGCTGTGAAAAACAGTGTGACGGCTCCTCAAAAAGTTAGTTCAACATAAAATTGCTCCATGACCTAGCAATTCTACTCCTTGGTATACACCCAAAAGAACCAAAAACAAGTGTTCAACAAAAACTTGTATGCTAATGTTCACAGCAACACTATTCACAATAGCCAAAAGACAGACAGAAACAACCCAAATGTCCATCAGATGAATGGACTGACAAAGTGTGGCACATCCACACAATGGAATATTATTTGGTTAATTTCATGAATCACATGAAAGTTAATTTCATGAATCACAAAAGGAATGGAGTGCTGAGGCATGCCACAACGTGGATGAGCCCAGAAAACATGATGCTGGGTGAAATAAGCCAGGCACAAAAAGCCACATACTGTATGATCCCATTTATATGAAATATTCATAATAAGCACATTCATAGAAACAGAAGGTAGATAAATGTGTTGCCAAGAGCTGGGGGAGGGGGGTTTCCATTTGGGATGATGAAAAAGTTGTGGAACTAGATAGTGGTGATAGTTGCACAACATTGTGAATGTCCTAAATGCTCCTGAATTGTATGCTTTTAAAAAGTTAATTTCATGCTATGTCAATTTTACCTCAATTTAAAAAGAGAGGACCTAGACCATGGGAAGAGTCTTTAAACTGACTCCTTATCCCACATTCCCTCCAAGCCTCAGCTGCTCTGATGCCAAGATTCTCGTGGCATCAGAGCTCACCAGCCTGGCTCTAAATCTACAAAGTGGGGTCGATATCTCTGCAGGCTAAAAGTTGGCACTCAGGAGCGAAAGTGTGCTTATTCAGTAAGCGTGTGACCCCTCTGCTGAGCTACGGAGGCATGTTCTCGACATACATTGTTTTAAATGTGGCCATTGATAGCAGCATCTCTCTTTGGTGTGTCCTAGCAGGAAGAGATCATAGACAGGATGCCCCTCTAGAATGTTCTGAACTTATCAGGTGTCCCTGGAATCTTCTCCCACCTACACAGCAGTTGAATTTCTCAAGCAGGGAAATTTTCTGCATGGTCTGAAGCTTGTTGCCATTTTATTTAGCCTACTGTTGGAGCACAGAGAGAGGTAAGGTCACCTCTGGCCTAAGCTTCAAAGTTCATCCCTCAAGCCTTCTAAGGCCCAGTACCTGATTTTGTTTTAATTTTACATTCTGTTTCATAAGAGGACTCCAGATTATATAAGCTTCAGTCCCAACACTAGAGACCCAAACACCTTAGTACAGGGAAGAAAGCTCTGATTAACCAGCAACTGTTTTTTTTTTTTTCCCTCTTTATTCTTTCCAGCTCTACTGAGGTATAACTGACAGATTAAAAATGTGTAATATTTAAGGTGGACAATGTGATGATTTGATATACATATATATTGTGAAATGATTACCACAATCAAGTTACTCAATGCATCCATCCATAACTTCATCTAGTTCTGTTTGTTTCTGAACTCATAGAACTTTTTTAAAATCATAGAAACAGTAGAAAGGTGGTTACTGAGAGTTTCAGGGGGCGGGGTGTGACATGGGGAGATGTCAGTCAGTGGGTACAAATTCTCAGTTATAGGATGCATAAATTTGGGCAATCTAATGTACAGCACTGTGGCTATATTTAATAATACTGTACTGCATATTTGAAATTTACCATAAGGGCAGATCTTAAATGTTCTCGTAGCGACTAGTTTTCTATTTGCCCCATTTAAACTACTCTAGTTGGTGTCCTGGCAATGACGAGGCCTGTCACCTTGTTTCCTGACCTTGCCACTGCAATCCAAATGGGGTCGGTTTCTATCATGCCAGGAAAGGAGGGGGAGGCTGCGTGGGTCCCGCAGGTGTGTCTCCTGACTGCCCCTTCCTGGCGGTCTGTCACTGTGTGTTCCCCAGGAGGCCCTGGACCAAAGGCCTTTTCATCTCAGTACCCCGATTTCTAACCTCATAAGGTTACGCTGAAGATGAAAGGAATTGATGTAGTTAAAAGGGCTGAAGCAGGGGCTTGGTAACTGGTTGTTCTTGTTATTTCCCCTGCTTGTAGAGGAAGTTGGTATAGTCTCTCTCTCTTTCTCTAGCTCTAGCCCTCCTTCAACCATTTCCCTATCATCTGAATGCCATCTTGGCCCATTTCCTCCAAGCCCCCCTTCTGATTGAGGACAGGGCTCTGGAGGCTGACAAACCCAAGTTCACTCCCTGGTTCTACCACTTTTTAGCCAGCCACATGCCCTTAAGCAAGTGACACTCCCTCTCTTCAACTGGGCAGCCTCATCTGTACAATGAGGGTGGGGGTGATCATATTAGTACTAACTTCCTTGAGTCACTGGGAGCATTAAGGTAAAGCCTAAAATGCGTTTGGCACTGTGCCTGTCACTTAGTAAGTATTCCAAAGTCATTCTTGAAGTCTACTTATAAATCAGATCTCCCTTACTAAAACAAAAGGAAATGGAGAAAGGGAAGAAAGGAGAAAGACGGGAATAAGGAAGGAAGAGAGAGAGGGAGGAAGGAAGGAAGGAAGACAGGCAGGCAAGACTCTAATCTTTGCTCCTTGTTCTCTCTAGCCACTCATACTCAAGTTCCAGCCCCTACCAATTTGGAGATGATTCCCTGATAAACCTCTACACTACAGACAGCTCTGTTCTTCATTTCTAAGATGAGGATGATAATGGGAATATCTTTCTCATAGAGTTGTAAAGATAACTATGTGAATGCATACAAAGTGCTTAGTACCACAATAGTCATTTGTGTCTTGTGATTTCAGTAGTTTTGGGCAGAGGATTGTGTGCCCTGGTCAGAGTGCCCACAGGCAAGGTTGCCACTCATCTGATGGGGCCAATCCAACAGACTGGGAGCCCAGAAACAGACTTCCATGTTCAATCCCATGTCCTTCTCTTGGGAAGGCACTCCCACTCCAAAACACAAAACCACTGGGTTTATCTGGGCCACCCTGATGAAAGTCACACTCCCCTGAACAAAGATCCTCACCATAAGGGCACCTGGGTCATCCTGCTCTGTGAAGTACTGAAAGAGTGAGGCAGGAAATGGAGTGACTGCTTCCAGAAGTGGAATTACCTCAAGTCATATCAATTCTCTTCGGAAGAGCCCCTTGGGTTTGTAGAGTTCTTTAAGGTCTGAGGGACGGTGGAGAGGCAGGTCCCAAGGAGTGCTAGTGCAGAAGTAACATACTATGGCAGCCTGGCATGGGTCAGATCATAAGGGGAGCCAGCAAGGGCATAGAGGCAGGACTAGCAGGGCCTGGCTGTAAGAAGAGATATTGCTACTGCATTCACACAGTCCCAGTCAGAAGTCTTAGAGATTATCTGGAGGGAGAGCTGTGGCTACCCTATATAGTACGTGATTTCCACACAGCCCAAACTACCCTAATTAGTAATGACCCAGAACCTGATTATTTCTAGCTCTCAGATTAGCAGTGGCTCCTTATTGCCCAAACTTGGCTCTGCCAGGTGTCCTGTCCCTAAAATGCACCAGTAGCCCCTCTAAAAACCCACTTGGCTCATCAGGGCCCAGTCCAGGGCCCTCCCCACCTATCCCATTCCTAATCCCATCAGCATTAGCAAGAAGCCCGCCACTGCCTCAGGGACCTGGCATCAGGAGACTCAGCCAGGATGGTGGCACCTGTGAGAGGATCTACAGGTAGCCATGCCCAGATAGCCAGAGACCAGGTGGCAATGGGGAAGAGCATAAGTGCCCCCTGTCCAATAGGCCCTCATCAGCCAAATCTGGGGCCTCAGTTTGGGCTTTGTGGTGTGAAGGTACCACCACCCAAATGGGCCTGGAGCCACCAGCGTGGCTGCCCTCCTTCTCCCTGGGTGGCCGTGGAGGAGAGTTTACACTTGCAGCATTCCTGGGTGGTCCTTCTGTGCATGGGCTCTAGGTGGAGGTGTGGAAAGCTGAGGACAGGGGCAGGCACAGTCCAGGGCAGCCTAGAGATATTTACATCATGATGATGGGATTTGACAGCCCACTTGCCTGTGCGGCATCTGGACCCCAGCGGCTTGCAGAGCATTTGGGGGTTACTGCTTGAAAGTGTTTTCCACTGGTCTTGTCACTCCCTAGGTGAAGGAAAGTCTGGCTTTTGTAGGAACTGCCCGGGTCCCTGGTGGAGTATTTCTTTTCTCACCTCTGAATTATTCTGCCTCTTTAGAGCATTGTAGAAAAGGGGTGTTTTCTTGGTTCATTGGCCACATGGCATGGCTGCATCCTGGTGACATTTTCCCAGCATCAGATGGTTGGAGACTGCAATGAGGAGGCTCCACACAATTCATAGTCTTCAGCCAGCCCCCTTGCTGAAGTGCTGCATGGGACAGAGAAGGCCAAACCAATTGGATAGGGACTCAATGGAAGCCACACATGGAGTCTTTGTTTTGTGGTCCAGTACTTACTGTGGTTGCCCTGCTCCCATTGACCTGGACCATCCACCTTACCATCTGCCCCTCCTCCCAAGAAAGGGAAGCTTCCTGTTCTTGGAGTTGGCACTAGGAACCACCCTCAGTGGCTTAAACAGATTTATTTTAACTATGAGGTAGTGCACTAGATGAACATCATTTCACAATGCAGCCATACCTAAGACCCTAGGACAGGCCAGACCTGGTGGTTGGGGCAGGATTGGGCCACAGCTGGAGGACTGAAAGTGGGATCTCAGCCTCAGTTACAGAAGCACTCTCTGATGGCCAGGCAGCACTGCTGTGGGGGGCTTTGTCATCGGAAAATAGGAGTCCATGATCTCTAGAAGGTTGGAAGCACCATGGTGAGATAGGATGTGTGTCCAAGAGTTAAACTGGTTTGGAGTTCTCTTTTAACACAATCATCACCACCCCTTCCTTTGGTCTATGCTGGACTTTGACCATAAAAAACCAAACCTGAAATTGGGATCCCTGCAGCGACTGGTGAGGCACCTAGGAGAGGGTTGGTTTGGGTCCCATATGACTGACACACAGCAGAACAAATACTGGCTTGGGTACCAAATCAACCAACCCTCTCTTAGGCTTGTTAAGGCCCCATTCAGGATAGTTGCCTCGAGGTGGTTGGAGAGCTGGCAGCCTTTCTGGTGACTGGTGACTTGGTAGTACTCTCTAATAGAATATGTCAATAAGCACAGCTCATTTGACCAGAATTGTAGGCCACCTTTCTTGATCCAACAAGTGCAGACCTGCTACTCTCAGGATTCACATTGCTAGTCTCCCGCACCCCACCCTGGACCCCACAGTCTATGTTCAAGTAATTCCCTATTTAAATGTCATGGATGTATTTGGGGAAGCTCATAATTTGATTTAAGTAACAGTCTGATCTGTGCCTCTCACTGAGCTGGTGCAGGTAATACTTTCTTTAAGAGTGTGTGCAAGTAGCTCTCCTCAGCCTACTCTCACCCCCAGGGAAAGAAGCCCTCGTGGATGGAGGAAGAAGATTTATCTTTTCTCTACAAGAGCAGCCCAGGAAGAAAGCACCAGGTAAGCATAAGCTTACCAAAGCTGGGACCCATTCACTTTACAGTGGGGAAACTGAGGACCCGAGTATGAAAGGGACCTGCAAGAGATCACACCACAAGGTCCTTTAGAGGCAAAGTCCAGGGAGAAGTGAGAAGGTTGGGCTTAAATGATCTCTGCCCTGTGGCCCTATTGGCCTCCAACCTCGGTTCTGCCTCCACTTCTCCCTTTGCCTGTGTGATTTTGGGCTTGTTAGCCAAATTCAGGCAAAATACAGATTAAGCTTGTGAACCTGGGTCCAGCAGAAACGGGGTCATCTGGATTGGGACAGGGCCCTCTCCTTTGACCTTCAGCTTCTATTACAGCTGCTTCCTCTATAGGTCAGCCTCACCAAATCCATCCAGATGTTTCTCTTCTCCCCACAGTAATCATCTCTATCCCACTAATGACAGAACCTGGGAATGGGTTTGGAGAAGACTGGGTGAGGGTTTCTTCCTGTGAAAACAGACTACAGGCCTCATCAGGCTTAACATGAGTGAGTGGGAGCAGCCTGTCTTGAAGGGCCCAGCAGTTCTGACAGTCTAGGAGTTAGAGGCTAGCTCTCAACAAATGCCTGTTCAATGGCAGAACACTTTGATTCTTCTCAGGAGATGGTACAATACAAATTCTGAGCTCATTAAATTCATATATATCTATAGGTTGAGGATCATCCTTAGAGCTGTCAGTTCTTCCAACTAGCATGCTTACACTACAGAAAAGGCGAAAGTAGTTCTAGAACACTGCCCACCCAGGTCTGCTCATCTCTGCCTTTGTCAGCGCTCTTCCAGCCATGCCGGGCTGCTGCTCAGATAGTTCTGGTAGAAGCCTGTTGAAGCCCCAGCCCTCAGGTCAGGGTGGCTGAAGGCTGACGACTGTGGCAGCCTTCAGAGTGGCAGGTGGTGGCAAGCAGCAGGAGGCAGGAGTTTCCAGGCTCAGCCACCAAGACAGCATCGCTGGCTGTCAGTTCAGTGCTGTGAGGACTAAGCTGCTTGCCTCCCCCTACTTCCACCCCATCCCCCAATCCTAGTGAATGCATCCTTATTTGTAAGAAAGCAACAGAAGCCCAATGCGAGGACACAGGGCCTTGAGAATGACATCAGTAGTGATTACTGCTCCCCAAGTGCTCTCCTCAGTGAGTACAATGGAACCTTTCACTGATGCTGTGAGGCACACATGGTAGGCCAAGTACCCATTTTACAGAAGAAGAAATTGAGCCTCAGGGAGGGGAGTGGCTTGCCCACAGCCACACAACAAACGGAGAAGCTAGGACTTAACCACCAGTCTTCCGATGCACATTCCAGGGCCCTTTCCTCCACCCCAGCCTGCATCTGCCTGCATCGAGTGCTGGCTCAGGGCGAACCAAGGACACCGATAAATACCCGATTTGTAGGTTGAGGTTCTTGCTCCACACCACCCATTATCAGAGATTTGCTCCTGAGATGTAACTGACTCCTCTTGAAGCCAATCAGCATTAGCATTCAGGGTTCCCTGCCGTTCCCAACCACCCTGCTATTCTCCAGAGCCTGATGTCTTGCAATTTTGGAAATGCTCAAAATCCTGTTTGTTCTACAGAAAGATCAGTTTCAGTTTGCTGGAATATTCTGCTGAAAATAAACATGTAAATAACACATCCCCAAATACAGGCATTGATACTATACACATGGATATTCATCTGATCCCATGTGCAAATGCAAACATATTCATTCTCTCTTTCTCTCTCCCTTGCTCTCACTCTCTCTCTCTTTCTCCCCATCCCCCATCTCTTTGTCTCTTCAAACCCATTCCTGATACATTATTTTCTTATCTATTCTACAGCTACCTCCATCATGCCCCACAACATCTTCATTACTTTCTTCTGAGATAGTCTACTGGGGACCATCCTTGTCCTCAGAGGGCTTGAAGTCTAATTTAGTTGGCCAACATCAGGTGCCTCAAAATTCACAGGGGGAAAATGTAACAATGTTGAATAAAGTTGTTCATGGAATATGGATGTAAGAGAAGAGACTAGGAAAACCGACTAGCAAATTGACCTGAGCTGAACTGGTGAGGTGCTAGTGAAGAAAGAGCAAACTAAATAAGCCACAGGCGATTTTCACCTTTTTGACAATTTTGCCCAGGGCCTACATGCCCAGTGCCCTCTGGAGGGAAAATGAGGCTCCCTGAGTTTCTCTTTCCTGGCTACCTTTGACCTCTTATCTTCCTGCCCAATAGGAAGAGTGCATACCCTTTGCTGGCCTTTTTATTGGTGTCCCTGTTAAACCTCCAGCTACATTGTTCAAAATTAAGCATTTATAACGGCCTGCCAGACTTCTTTGGATAAGTTATATTCTTTACTCTGTTTATGCTCATTTTATGAACATGGACTGTATTCTTATCACCTCTACCTTCTCTAAGAAATTTTCCCCTTTTTTTGTCATTCTGGACTAGAAATATAGAAAGGGAAGAGTTGCCGTATGTCATTGTTCAGACAGAACCCGAAATAATGTTGACTTCAGAGCCGAACTTGTCTCTATCAGAAGGGAAACCTTTGTTTTCTCATTATTTAGGGGGTGGGGAGGCCATCACATGCCTTGAAATGCATTTTAATGAATGTTTATAAGGTCATGGGGATCACATTGGTGGCTTTGTCTGCCGGATTCTGAAATGGGGCTCTGCAGGCACTTATGTATGGAGAGAAAGGAATTCGTTTCTGAAAGATGCCAGGGCACTGTCACTCACTCCCTCCCCCTTCCTTGCCACCAAAGATAGGGCCTATGAGGGCTCTAGCTGGGAGTGGGGACGTCTGGGGTCCAGTGTCCTTATCCCTTAACTAATTGTCTGAAAACAAATCATATCCCATATTGTTTTCTATAAGAAGAGAAGCTTGAGATATGCTCTGTAGAAATCCTGCCAGTGTCTACTGATTGTCACAGGGAGAGGCCTGAAGGAAGTAGGAGCTGTGGCATAGCTAGGACTAATACCCTGCTGTCATCAAGACCACAGAGACTGGAAAAAAGCACATAGGTGAAGCAGGGAGATTCATTTAGAAAGGGCTGGGAGCTTGGCTGGGGACCATCCGCCCCCAACCTGGATGCTGGGAGGGGAGGTCATTCCGGAGCAGTGAGCTATCTCCTGCCCTTGATCTAAAATGGTGGCTGTGGGATTTAGTCAGAAACACCCAGTCCGGGCAGGCAAAACCTCAGCGGCATCAGCCACAGGCACAGGTGACCCAGTGAAGGCACGAGTGTGGCACTAGGCACAGGGGAAAGTCCAGCCAACTTCTTGCAGTTGAGATGAGTAACAGATCATGGGACTGCGAAAGAGGAGACACGAAAGCAAGCCTTTATCTAGGGGCAAAATTAACTGGATAATAGGTTTCCACGCCTCACTGATGTCTGGTGAAAGCAGATGCTATTACAGCAAGGCTGAGCACTTCCGTGTAAACACAGCCGCCTGTCCTCGGCCTTGTTTAGGGTTGGCTGGTGTTCTTGCTATTCAGCCAGGGTACTTCAGGCTCACCGTTGAAAGCTCATTCCATGAAATCCAAAACATGGAGCTGCCTGGCCTCTGACAAAGTGGAGTCTCATTGAAGTCCATTGAAAAATGAAAGCTCAGAAAAGGCTTGCAGCCTGCCACTCTGCCAAAACAGCAGCCTCAGTCGGCAACCTCAACCCCACCCCTGAGAAAAGCCAGGTGAGCCTGCCCCCTTTATAAGGCATCCTCACGAAACATTCAGTGAGTGTACATGCTAGCAGCTGTCCAGCCACAGACTTGGCATAGCAAAAGTGACATCCGCTCCAGCAGTGGCGCCCTGCTGGGATCTACTTTGTTATTGAGTAGTCAGTTGGTTTCTAGAATTGGAATTGATCAGGGACCATTTGCTTGGGATACAGTTGATGGGTGCTGGAAAAGGTGTGTGTACACAGGCTCTCATGTAGGAGAGGTGCAGCCTCCTTTCCTTTGCCAGTGGCCCCAGCTGGTACCTTTAGTGTCTGGTGGTCATGCCCTGCCTCTTCCATCCCTGCACCTTACTCCCAGAGGTTAAGGGTGACCAACAATTAAGTGAAGGCTCTGAGAGCCCATAGAAGCTGCCAGCAAATTTCAGAGGCTCACCTGGCAGGGATGCCAGACCATTGCCCCTCACAGCCCCTACCCTCCCCTCCTTTCCCCAACCCCCAACCCCTCCTTGGCCTGCCTGGCTCTGCATTGCTTCACCATTGTTACAACTGTCTTGCAGTTCGAGACATCATGAACAGCACGTTGGGACTGACTGTTGCCAGCTCAGACTCCCTGCGGGGGATCCTTATGTCAAACCCACACGAAATCATCCCTGATTGATCTATTTCGTACATTTCTATTTTTAACCTATTGGATCTCTTTGGATTCTTTGGGAGAATGTAGAAGAAACACAATTTCAGTTTGGGACACAGTGGCTAGTTTGTAGGTTGCTCCATAATGGATTGAGTAAATGGCTGAGTTCCCTGTGTGTTGGGTCATTTATGTTCCATTGTCCATTGATTCGTTCAACTGCCATTTACTGAGCACCTGCTGTGGGCCAGTTAGTGAGCTGCTCCATGGGCCAGCTCAGGGACACTATGGGTGCTGTGCCCAGTCAGGCTCCTGGGAAAGTGGGCACTGAATGACTGCATGGGCCTCAGACCTCTTATTGTGCCTGCTCCACCCCTCTCCAACCCATTCCTTCCTGACCCATGGTATTCAGACCTCAGATGAGTTTGGTGACAGAGCTGTCCCTTGAAGTGCCCTTGTTCGGGTTGTGGGCATCTCAAAAGAAAAGTCAAAGAAGTGTGCAAGTCCTCTCACTCAAGTTGGCAAGCCCCTTCTGTGGGGGCGATGCAGTGTCCTACCACCAACATGGCGAAGGCAGTGGGTCTGGAGGCAGTTGAGTGGTGGTGGAGGGGCCCAGCATCTGACCTGGGCTTCGTTGCCCTCTGGCTGAGCAACTCTGGGAAGGCCTGCCCCCCTCTAGGTCTCAGAGACCTCCCTGTCTTTAAGAAGGGAATTGGACTCCAAGAACCCTTCCATACCTGCCCTTTAAAATGCCAGGTACCAGTTAGTGAGGAGCTATTAGGTGTCATACAATGTGCCCTGTTTCACTTAATAGTCAGAGCACCTTCATGAGAAAAGAAATGTAATTACACTCATTTTACACATAAAGAAACTGGGCTCTGAGAGGTTCAGTGGCAAGGCCAAGATCAGAGTCCTATGCCACGCTGCCTCCAACCTTGCTCTGGGCCAGTGGTTTTCTGTTGAGAATCAGTCATGGAGCTGTTGGAAAAACTCCCGATGCCTGGGCCACACCCTGGATGAAGCTGTCACTTTGTGGTGGGAGGGCCCAGGAATGTGGATGTTTCTAAGTGATTCTGATGTGCAGCAAGGCCTGAGACATACAGCCCTGGGGATCTACTTTGATATTCACTTGGCCATGACAGTCATGCCCCCTATCGTGCTGGCAAGTGACCCCATGCATGCCTTGAGCTCCTAGTGGGCTACAAGCTCATCAAACCAGAAGAGCCAAACTTAAGGTGACATCAGAGGATGAGTACTGTATGTCCTAGTGAAACTTCCAAAGCTGAAAAGGAGTTATTTTGGGGGGGGGGGGGGGGGGAAGCTTTAAAAGAATTCCACCTGTTCACTTATCGGCATTCAGGTGGTTTCCAGATCCCTCTCTTCCTTTCCTTATTTTGATCATTCCTGCACATACTCCTTTGCCCCCACTTCCTTTCCCAGTTACCTGCTAACATACAGGTCATGGTCATTAACACAACGCGATGGATAACTGTATGAAGCCATGAAGAGTAGGAGGTCTCACATTGCTAGTGAGTTTGCTTTGTTCCCAAAGGCTGTGCTTCTATAAAGGGTGGGCAGCTCCCCTGAGGTTCAGATCCCAGATTGGGACCTTTTCTCATTGTTTGATATCTCCCCAACCTGAGGATGCATCTTCAGAGGAAATTTCTTATTTAGATAACTTTATACCTTTTTAAATTTTTGGATTACTAGTCCTTCTCGTTAAAGACAAACAAGCAGAAGTGAAGAGAATAGAAAGGGAATTGCCAGTCATCCCAAATAAATGACTACTCCAAATTGTTGGGTATAGGTTCTTCCAAATTATTTTTGTGTACACATAGCAGTGTGTGTGTGTGTGTGTAAAAATAAGTGGAACAACAAATACGATGCCTACAGTGACTGTTCTGAAACTTGTGCTTTCCCCAAAACAGTATTTTAAACAGCTCCCCAAGAAAACACATCCAGATCTGCTTCTTTCCTGTAAGGGCTCTGTTGTATTCTATTTTACCACTGCAGCTTGATGCATTTAACCAAGACAAGAAGGCAACCTAAAAGTTCAAGTCTATACTATGGTATTCCTTTGTTAAAATGTATGTGTCTGTAGACAGGTAAGAATTAAAACTATTTAGCTACTTCTAGTTTTCTCTCCAATGCCTGCCTTTGGCCGCATGGTTCATTTAGTAACTTCTGCATAGTTTTATTGAATTCTCCTTGAAGTGGGCAGATTACCCTTTGCATAATGTTCTATCCCGTTTTAGTATACAGACAACATAATGCCTTATTTGAAATGTAATTAGACAGTTTAAATGAAACATAGTAATGAAGAAATAAGCACTATGGTTCCAAAGACAGGCTGTATTTTATAGTTTTCACAACTATAAGTCTTTAAACTGAGAGGTCTGTTTTATCATGCACGTTTCCTGTTTATTAGCTTTAATATGCCAAGCCTTTATAAAAATTCCTCTCTCTCTCTCTCTGTCTCTGTCTCTCTCTCTCTCTCTCTGTGTGTGTGTGTGTGTGTATGTGTGTGTGTGTGTGTGTGTGTATGTGTGTGTGTGTGTGTGTGTGTGTGTGTGTGTGTGTGTGTGTGTGTCTCACCTCTCTTCCCTTCTCCTCTCCTCTTCTCTTCTCTTCCATTCACAGGGAACTGTTAAGAGGAGACAAGAAGAAGACCACTTCCAGTTTCCAGACATGGCTGATGGGGGCTACCCTAATAAAATTAAGAGGCCTTGCCTTGAAGATGTCACCCTTGCAATGGGCCCAGGTGCCCATCCTGGTACTGCCTGTGCAGAGCTGCAGGTCCCTCCATTGACAATGAATCCTAGCCCTGCGGCTATGGGAGTGGCTGGCCAGTCGTTACTGCTCGAGAACAGCCCTATGAATGGCAACATCATGGGCTCACCATTTGTGGTACCACAGACTACAGAAGTGGGACTGAAAGGGCCTGCTGTTCCTTACTATGAGAAAATCAACAGCGTGCCGGCTGTAGACCAGGAGCTTCAAGAGCTGCTAGAGGAGCTCACCAAAATTCAAGACCCTTCTCCAAATGAGCTAGATCTTGAGAAGATACTGGGGACAAAGCCAGAAGAGCCACTGGTTTTAGATCATCCCCAGGCAACCGTAAGCGCAACTCCCAAGCCTTCGGTTCAGATGTCACACTTGGAGAGCCTGGCTTCCAGCAAGGAGTTTGCTTCTAGTTGCAGCCAAGTTACTGGCATGTCACTTCAGATCCCGTCCTCCACAGGGATCAACTATTCGATTCCTTCCACCAGTAAGCAGATAGTGTCACCGAGTTCTTCAATGGCACAGTCCAAGAGCCAGGCCCAGGCCATGCTCCCTGTTGCTCTGCCCCCCTTACCAGTGCCTCAGTGGCATCACGCCCACCAGCTGAAGGCACTGGCAGCCAGCAAGCAGGGGTCTGCTACGAAGCAGCAAGGGCCCACCGCCAGTTGGTCTGGTCTGCCTCCTCCAGGACTCTCTCCACCTTACCGCCCGGTGCCATCGCCACACCCACCACCACCACAACTGCCGCCACCACCCCCACCATTCAGCCCCCAGAGCCTCATGGTGTCCTGCATGTCGTCCAATACTTTGTCGGGCAACACTCTCCGAGGCTCTCCCAATGCCTTACTGTCAAGCATGACGTCCAGCAGCAATGCTGCCCTGGGGCCCACCATGCCCTATGCTCCTGAGAAGCTCCTCAGCCCTGCTCTCACTCAACAGCCGCAGTTCGGCCCTCAGAGCTCCCTTCTTGCCAACCTCGTGTCCTCTACCATCAAAACCCCTCAAGGACACCTGATGTCTGCTCTGCCCGCCAGCAACCCTGGGCCGTCCCCACCCTATCGCCCAGAGAAGCTCTCCAGCCCAGGCTTGCCACAGCAGTCCTTCACCCCACAGTGCTCCCTGATCCGAAGCCTCACTCCCACCAGTAATCTTCTAAGCCAGCAGCAGCAGCAGCAACAGCAACAGCAGCAGCAGCAACAGCAACAGCAGCAGCAGCAGAAGCAGCAGCAGCAGCAGCAAGCAAATGCGATCTTTAAGCCCATGAACAGCAACTCATCCAAAACCCTGAGCATGATCATGCAGCAGGGGATGGCAAGCTCCAGCCCAGGAGCCACAGAGCCATTTACTTTTGGCAACACCAAGCCCTTGTCCCATTTTGTTTCTGAGCCGGGTCCCCAGAAGATGCCCTCCATGCCTGCCACCTCTAGGCAGCCTTCCCTGCTCCACTACCTGCAGCAGCCGACACCAACACAGGCCTCTTCAGCCACTGCCTCCTCCACAGCCACTGCCACCTTGCAGCTGCAGCAGCAGCAGCAGCAGCAGCAACAGCAGCAGCAACCTGACCATTCATCATTCCTTCTGCAGCAGATGATGCAGCAACCCCAGCGTTTTCAGCGATCAGTGGCCTCAGATTCCATGCCTGCTCCGCCCAGACAGGTAAAACAAGCTCATATCTGGCTGTGTTCTTTGGTTTTGGAAATAACAACTGTGCTTCATGCTGCCAATATGTGGCTCTGGTGGGTAAATCCAGGCTATAGTTCTCTCTGAGAGTGGAAATGATTCTGAAAAAGTCTACTGAAGTCAGCTAATCCTGTGTGGTTAAAAGCACAGTGTTAATAAGGCCAAGGTTATGGTTTCAGTGCCTGCTCAGGTCACCTAACTTCCCTGGAAGGAAAGCTGCACCCACAACGTGCTCCCGGTGGAAGGAGCCAGGTGGGACAAGTCCGAATACAGAAATGCCTTCCCTGCACTGGGCCATGTAGAAAGACTAGTGAATCCTTCTTATGATGTAAGGAAATTGCGCTGAAGCATTTAAATCTTATCCCTGCTGGCAGAATGATGAACACTAAGTCTTCTAGAAATGCCACAGCAAACTTTTGCTGAGCAACCTCAGCATGCCGTTTGTCAGTGTGCTGGATACTCAGGCAGGTCGTGACAGGAAAAAGACAGGTGTTTGTAAGGTAGTCACTCTCATCATCTCCATTTTACAAATGAAGAAACTGAGGCTCAGAGAGTTGAAAGACTTGCCCAGAGTCACATAGTTTGCAAGGGACAGAGCAGGAACTTGAAGCCAGGTGGTCTCACTCCACAGCCTGTGCTCTTCTTGAAATTACTTTTGACTTCTGACCCTCCATCATCTCCTCCAGGCTTTTCAATCATGAAATGCAGCTGACTCAACCTGAGTTGTGTCTATCACGGTTCCCAGTTTTCATTGCTGTGACCGCTGCCTGTATTAGTTATCTGTGGCTGCATAACAAATTACCCCAAGCACCAGCTTCAAACCATATGCATACGTTACCCCACATCCTGATTTCTGGGTGTTAGGAATCCTGGCATGGTTTAACTGAGTCTTCTGACTGAGTATCTCCTAAGGCTGCAGTCATCTCAAGGCTCAATGGGGAAAGATCTGCTTCCAAGCCCACTCACGTGGTTGCTGGCAGGAAGTAGTTCCTTGCAGGTTGTTGGACTGAGGCCTCGGTTTCTCATGAGCTATTGGCCAGAGGCCTCCCTCAGTTCCTTGCCACGTGGCCTCTTCACAGAGCATCTCACAACATGGCAGCTGGCTTCATCTGAGTGAGCATGAGAGAGTGTGCCAGTGAAGCAGGGTAATGGGGGGAGAGGCAGGAGGGATAGTGCCAGCACGTCAGAAGTCACAGTCTCTATGATCTAGTCTGGAAAGTAACATCCCACCACTTTTGCTGTATTCTATTCATTAGATGTAAGCCAGAGGAGATTGCATGAGGGTGTAAATACCAGGAGGCAGGGCTCAGTGGGGCCAGGTCACATGTGTGCCTACACAGAATACTCAGTCGCCATCTACCATCCCTCCTTCCCATTCCTCTCATCCTTGCCCAAGTTCAGGTCCTCTTGATTCTTTATCTGAATTCATACAGTTGACCCTTAACTGGTCTCTCCCAATAATCCATCCACTGCTCTATGAGTCGTCTTGCTAAAACAGTGACCTGATCATGTTTTACACTTGCTCAGATGTCCCCAGAGGCCCGTAAGCTGGCCCCACCAGCCTCCTGGGCCCTTCAGCATCCATCAGGCCCTGCCTTGCACTTTGTTTCTATTACCCAGAAGTGCCTGCAGCACTTGGTCCACGCTATCTGGTCTCAGCCTGTACTCCAGGGCCGTTCCCTGGGCCTGGTCATCCCTTCCCACATTTTCTCTCCTGTCCAACACCTGCAGCTCCTTAGGGCTCAGGCAGCATCCCCTCCAGGAAGCTTCTCTGTGACTGTCCTCAGTACTTCCGTTTCCCACTGTGCCTCCCTCTTCTGGAGAGTGGTCAAGGAGGAGATATCATAAAGTGCTTGGCCAGAGACCTGGCCCAAGGGAAGCACCTGTCAGGGGCTGACCTCTTATTCAAGAGCTCTGTGGCAACCCCTAGAGTACAGAAGTTGTGTCTTTTCCAACCAGGTTTCCTGGAGCGTAACCATGCAGAGTGCTTGACACCAGAGAGTTGGTCGTTTGATAGACCATACGGCAAGTAGAGCTCCCATGGGGGTGGCCGGGGAAGCGGTGTGGAGACAGGCAAAGCACATAGGACACAGCAGGCTACCTGGGGCTCGGGCCCTGGTCTGCAGTTCAGGAGCACTTTGGTTTGATTTTATTATAGGGCTGTTGCCATCTGTTTGCATGGACTTCTGCAGCTAGCTCGGTGAAGCCCCAGCATCAACACGGGAACTCTTTCACTAGCAGGCAAGATCCTCAGCCTGGAGACGTGTCATCATCTAACATTGTGAGCCTTTCTGTTTTGTTTTTGTCTTCAATTGGGTGCATTTTTTTGCAGACTGATTGTGTTGTCCCAGAGCTGGATCAGCTGGCTCAGAGGGAGAATTCTTAATGATTGGGGTCATGCAAATCATACTCAACCAATTACCTAGGTGGGGTTGGAGAAAGTGTTCAGGAGAAAGACCAAGCAGTCAAGCTCTCTGGGGCTAGGAGCACAATAAAGGGGGCAAGCAACCTTTGCCAGCAGAGACAAGAAGCTGGGTCCCCAAATGGGAAATGCTATTGCCACCAAGAGCTGCCTTTCCAGCCTGTGCTGGCTTGTGCCCAGGGGCCAGGCATGGGACCTGGTGCTTCACCTGCCTCCTCTCATTTTAATCCTCAGAGGCAGAGGCTGTTACCATTCTCTTGGGAGTTGGGGGAAAAGGCACAGAGAAGTGACCAAAGTTGCCCACAGTCACACAGCAAGTTGGGGCCAGAGCAGGTAATCTGGCTACAGAGCCCACACTCATACTCCCATGCATGGGGCACTGCCTCTGGAGACTGGTGTTTCCACTGTCACCTCTTAACTGCTTCCTCCTCTACAAATGAAGGTGATGATAGGTTGTCTGAGGATTAAGTGTGTTAATACATCTAAAGCACTTTGAACAGGGCCTGGCATAAAGTATGCGCTGACAAGGGGTTTGCTGTCATGATGACTCTACCTCCTGATCCTGTGCTCCCAGATCTGTTTCATGGGACTAAGATGTGGTTCTAAAAACCAGTAGCTGTGGCAGGACAGACACAAGCCACACTCCCTCCAGACCCTGTGCCCACCATGAGATTGATAGGAGTTGTGCAACCTCTGAGCCTTGTGGGCTCCTTTTGCTCGAGGCCCTGACCCTCCTGGACAACTCCCAGCCTGATAGGAAAGGGGAAAGGGCCAAGGGCCATCCCTGCCTTGCAGACTGGGGATCTCACTTTGCTCTTTCTTGAACTCGCCGGCACTCTCACTCCACTCCTTTCCCTAGCACTCTGTTCTCTACCTGGTATTCTTCCAGGCCTCCAAGCTGGGGGTCTCAACAGTCCTTCTGTTTCTTCTTATGGCCTCTCCCCATTAACTCTAAGACCTAAGAACTCAGGCCTGGTCATTCTTCCAGGGGAGAGAAAAAAAAAATAAAGAAAAAAGCGAGTGTTTGAGGCAAGAGCTGGGACGGCTACAGGACAGATGGTGGCCCCAGTGGTGGGGAAGAACACGTTTCTCACTCCCAGCAGGCTACGCAAACTTCCCAAGTTTTGCTGATCTCAAGCTGAGCCTCAGGAACACGAATTACCTATTATATGGCATTTACTAATCTGTTGCATTTGGCATGGATGATAATGGTTACCATGGAAAAACTGGACATTCATTTGAATCTGGATCTTTGAGGTTTTGTGCGGGGGGTGGGGGCTTTTTTGGTTTTTGTCTGTGTGTTTGTTTCTTTAGAAGCAGGGTCTCACTCTATTGCCCAGTCTGGTCTCAGACTCCTGGGCTCAAGTGATCCCCCCACCTCAGCCTCCCAAAGCACTGGGATTACAAGCATGAACCACCGCACCGGGCCTAGATCTTATTTTTCTAAAGGAGTTATTTCTAAATGCGAGATGAGACACAAACGCTTGAGTAAGCTGAAAAGCCAAATCCAGCCTTCTGTATAGGAGCTCATTTTTATGTACAGACCAGCATCTCTCTACTTGGGGGATTTTACTTTATCAGTTGAGTGAACTATTCAATTTCAATGCACCATTCACGTCCACGTAAGGTGAAAGGCAATGCCACATGACTTTGGGGCAGCTGTTTAGCATGGGAGCTTGAGCAAGCAAGGGCACTGGAGGCAGACAGAACTGAAGTTCAAGTCTGGCTACAGATGTTGACTGATTCAGGTCCCATGAGCAATGTTACTCAACCCCTGAGCCTCAGCTGAAAATGGGGAAAGGAATAGTCCCCTTCACATAGGGCATTAGGAAGGCAAAGGAGATGCTAACTTGAAACTGCTTAGAATGGTGCCCGGCACACACTACAGGCTCAGCCAGGGCTAGTGCAGCCTTGTGGGCTTGGACCTGAAACCTCTGGGGCCTGATGAATTTCCAAATTCAGGACATTTGGGACTTTGGGAAGGTAATGTGGTACAAATAACAAATGTCACACAACCCTCCAGTGTAGTCTGAAGCAGCATTTCATTACTTTTGCAAAGAAATATGAATATTTAAGGAAGTCCAGAGTCAACTTTTGCCCCCAACTTTTATGTGCCCCACCCAACTTTTATGTGCCCCCACATAAAATTTGGCATCAAATTTACAAAAGTAAAATTGGCTTTCAGAGCTTCTTGGACTTGAAATTACCAGATACGGGAAGTGGACCTGGAATTATTAACGGAGGGATCTTTAACTCTTTATGGAGTTGCAACACCCAGCGCTGGTTTGTGAGATTTTAATGACCCCAAATTGCATCACTGAATTCCCCACCCTCCCTCCAGGATAGGTGATAGATCTTGATGTTTAATCAGACTGAGGCAAAATGAATTTTGTTTGCATCATCTGATGTCCCTTCTCCCTGAAGATTACTGGAGATACCTTGGTGTATTGCAAAAATCAGGGTTAGGACTTACTTCGGTTTCACTATTCACGACTGCAGAACAGATCTGACATTTACTCAAAGACAAAGACAAGTCTGTCAAGGAGCTGGGAGTTGAACTGTGGAAGAGTGGGGATAGCAAGAGGTAGCCTCTGGCCGGAGGGCCCTCAGTGCACGTGCATTTGAGCCCCACTCAGATCTGCAGAGCTGGGAGTGTGGTTTCATGGGGAGGAGGGATGTGGATGGAGGCCAGTTGGAATAAGAACAAAAAAAAGCCTGGAATCCGATCCTTGAGGCAGGCTGTGCAGCACAGGGGGAAGAGGGCAGCTGTGGAGAAATAGACCAAGGAGGCACATGATGTTGTTTTGACAAATATGGAGAGGGTAGAGAAGGGGGAATCAAACCTGCCTTAGAGAAGGCTGGATTAAGCCCCTACTGGGTCTGATATGCTTTCTATCTTAAGGATAAGCTTTAACTTAGGCAGTCGTGAATACCGGGCAATTGCAGAGGCCGTAAACTTGCCATCCTCCCTTTCTGAGGGGTTGGGCCTATGAAGAGGATCTGGGCAGCTCCATCTAAAGTGGGGCCTTTGGAAAGCCCCCCACTATCCCCACCTGTGGCCTCTCTCACCCCTGGTAGACTGAGCCCTCCGAAGTGCAGTACTTCCAGCACCCAGGGCCTGAAGATAGACGGCACAGGGCGGGGGACATGGGGGCCTTACCCTGGGGCCTTGGCAGGGGACAGGCCCTGGGGCTGGGCTCAAGGCCAAGTTTAAGAAAGCTCAGACTTTGGATCAACTTGGGTCCAAACCCCAGTTCTGCCACCTTTTCCACGGGGCAAGTGATTTAGCCTCTCCAGGCTTCAGTCTGCAAAATGGAAATACTAGTGTATCTGTCTCATGGGGCTGCTGTGAGGATTAAATGAGATGAGGTAACACCGCTTGGTATAGGGCCTGGTACACAATTATGCTCCATTGATATTAGCTGTCACTCTCAGGAAGGTTCCTGAAACTCAGAACACCAGTAACCCAATGGAATGAGTTTAGTCGGCCTCGGCTCAGCATCCAGGCTCCTCTCTGACCTCCCGAGGTGGACAGTGACTCGGAGAGAAAGGGCAGGGGGAGTTCAGTCCCTCTGGGGCTGTGTGCTCACAGACAGCTCCAGAGTAGGGGCATTCAGGAAGACATTTGCCAGGTGGCTGAGGAGCAGCCAAGGCAGCAGACACAGGTTGGTGACTCCAGAAGGAAGTAGAGCCGCCAAGTCAGGCTGTGGTTTCCTGAGTGCCCCTGACCGTGGGTAGAGGAGAATGTTGTCTTCTCTTCCCTCTAAGCACAGCCAGCTGAACTTCTAGGAGTTATGTGGATGCTGAATAGCAAATGCAACCACAGGTCGACTTTAGGTGGGCAGAGAGGAGGGGGAAGGAGGAGCTAAGTTCCACTGGCAGCCAGCGTGGATCTGACCCCAGCTGCTTGCAACAGGCTCAGGGGTGCCTCACATTTCAAGACTCAGGCAGGTGGCTTACTGTCAATACACAGCGACAATGAACAGGGCAGAGAGCGTGTACGTGAGTGGCCAGGAAGGAACGCTGGTCCTGCATAGTCATGGTGCACAGGTATCCTGAGGGGATACCTCCCCTCTCTCCTCTCCTTTCCGTCCTTCACCCTCACTCTCACTCCCAAAGCCTCCAGAAAGAATCTTTGCAGAAACCCAAGATTCCTATTGGTTTGAACTTCCAAGGCTACACTAGCCCACTCAGTGGGGCATAACCTTTAATTACTGCTGTCTCAATTAGCTCTGCAAATTAAATTCTTCATGTTTGAACCATGACTTTTCATTGAAAACAAAAATGAACAAACCAGGTTAGTGAGGCCAAGAGAATTTCCTATTCTGATCAAAGTTACATCTGCTCCATTTACAACTAGAGTCAGGAGAGGCAGAGACGGCCAGTGAAACTTTTCCTAGTCTCAGAATCACTGATGAACATTTTTTTAAAAAGTAATTGTTATATTACTAAAATACATGACCTCCACCCCAAAATCAGATCCGCCACATATTTTCGAGGAAAGGCCTGTCACCTTGGACTTAAAGGTCTTCTCCCCCCCTCACTTCCCTGCATTCCTTTCCCGTTTTGAGAGTAAGGCTTGGGGGAGAGCAATACTGCTGGCCGTGTTCTCAGAGAAAATTTGTCTTTTAGTAATTCTGGCAAGAAACATCACAGATTTTATTTCAAATGTTAGTCCTGCTAAAATGCAAGAACAGAAGCCTCTAGAGGAAGCTCTGTGTTGTTCACCAGTCAAATGATAACTAAGGAAGGGCCTCCAATTGCCAGATAAAGGATTGGAAACCAGACAGTCAGATTTCAAAGAGCCCGTGGGTCAGAGCTGGGACCCGCCCTGTACATATTCTCTGGCAGACACGGAAATGTTTTCCTGAATGAGCATTCTTATTTTGTATTTAAACTTGACGGTACATACAAGCTTAGTTTTACCATTCTTTCTGAATTAAGCTGCAAAGAGCTGTTTGGTTTCGGGGAACTTTTTCTTAGCTGCTTTGTGTGGAACTATGATTAGACACCGTGTAACATGCATTTTGAAAATTCGGGGACTGATATCTCAGTGTTGACAATGTTTTGTTTTAACCACTCTAAATTGCCAGGAAATGAAACCACATGGGCTGCTGAATTTGGGAAACACAGGCTTAGAACTTGGTATTAATCTTACCAAGAATCAAAAAAAAAAAAATTTTTTTTCGGTTTCTTTTTCGGTTTCTAAGAGCCATTAGTGATCCTCCACCTCAAAGCTATTTTTCTTTTTCAAAAAGCGGAAATTTAAAATGTGCTGCTTGTCAAATGCTAACCTTTTAAATGTCAACTTTTTTTTCTATTAAAAGCTGAA
The DNA here is from genome assembly GCF_002776525.5 of Piliocolobus tephrosceles. NCBI lineage: Eukaryota > Metazoa > Chordata > Mammalia > Primates > Cercopithecidae > Piliocolobus > Piliocolobus tephrosceles. The sequence goes on along the minus strand of NC_045445.1, from coordinate 4,129,633 downwards.
GAATAAGTGAGATGACACTTTCAAATGAAGGCGACTTTACATTGTGCCCCCAGAGGAATGAGCCATCAGTTTGTGTGGTCAACCCCAAAACTTATGGGGATGCACAAAGCCGCCCACTTAAGATGCATCAGTAATAGAGATCAATAGATATAATAGATATAATTTTTTCATTGCTTAGTAACTGGCTTATGAACGCCAAAGAGACCATCATTTCAGAAACCTCCTGTCAAGTTTTTTGTTTTGTTTTTGTTTGTTTTGTCTTAACATACCTGAAGAGAAACAAGGAAACTTGCTGAAGTTGGGATACCCAAAATGAGCCCGTTTGAAGATGAAGTGTACAAATTATTTTATGCTAAGTTAATTAAGACAATCTACTTATTTGTCACTGCAAAGCAAAGCAAGGAATCTCATTGCGCTTTTCAAAGAACGTAAGAGGACAGAAATAAATCATTGTGTCACGCTGCTTTAAGCTGTATCTCCTTATGATTACCTACAAACCCAAAGCACAGAACGCCATATGGAGCAAGCAGTCCAGTTTTGTGCACACAACAAACATGAAAGAGAAGTGCTGTTGTTCTACTACTACTATGTCCCCAGGTGAAAAGTTCGCAAAATGTAAACAAGATCTAGAGCAGAAGAAACTCACAGTAGACTTGCTCCATTCAGCTGTGGCCCTAACACCTACAGCCAGCACTGTCACTGAGTGCAGGAGTAGATGGTGCAGAGCGACAAGGGATATCAAAGATGTGACCCTTCCATCCAGGTGAGCAAAGGATGAGTACTCAGAGGGCTCAACTGCACCCTCCCCTCCCCGTCCTGTGCCTTCCCCAGCTTCCGTCTCTCAGATCCACTCATGGTCCCATATCGTGGATTTATGGAATCCTTTCCTGAGTCTATTTGTACTTTTGGCCTGTTCTGTCCCTTAGGGATTGACAAATCCCACCATCTGGGCCTGCCCTGTAAAACAACTATGTGGGCCCTGACCTGGCTGCTTTTTAGCTTGAAGGGGACAGCAGAGGGTAGAATGCTGGTTACATTTAAAGCACCCTGCTCCCAGACCCAGAAGAAAGAGTTTCTGCTTTTTCCTAAGGAGGTGAAACAGTCTGGGATTTTATCTGATTTTGTTATTTTGCCTACAATGACAAACACTGTTTTTGTTTTATCGTGTTGTGTTTTTTGCTAGATGAGTGTTTATCATGTCGATTGCACCCATCCAAAGCAGTAAGGTTGTTGAAAGCCAAAAGCAGCAGAAAGGCCCAAAGAAATCACCCCACCTCACCCACAGGCTCACCTCTGCAGGTGTCTTCAGACAGCTGACTCTTAACTCTCATCTCAGCAACAGCTTCTAAGATAGAGAGTGGAATAAAGGGTCAGCATTCATCCATTTCTTTGATGTTTTCTCCTTTACCTCATGTGAACCAAGTTTGTTAGTAATGTGCAGCTAGGACTCAGATGAAAAGCACAGAGCCACAGGCCTTGGTTGGGTTATTGGAGCTAGGTGCACAGGAAAAATAAAAGTGGGTGCTCCAGGACATTATATATATAGTCCTGGGCTAAAGGTGGCCTTCAGGGCCTGAAAGATGCATAGCTCTACTTCGCCAGGAATTATCTCAACTCTTGCTTTGCTTTTGGGAGCTTTCAATTTGCAGCTAAAGGCTCAGGTTCTGGCCAGCTTTTTCCCCTGTAGCATGCTACCAAATCCAGCCATCCTCCAGTTTTGAGCAGAGGAGGTGAGCGTAGCTGTGGAGACGCATATTATTCTGCAGGCCCATGTCGGGGTGGCCCATGAAGAGAATTTGTCAAGGCCAGCTGGCTCAGCAGACCAACAGATGAAGGTGGACTCCTCATTTGCAATTGTGATTAATGATCATTTATTTCCATGTGACAAAGCTTTGAACGATGTGGGAGGCCCTCACCCATCCCTGAGTGGGAATAACTGGGAATGATTCCATGACCCTTTCCCTTTATCTGGCAATCCTTTCAAAGATGAGCTCTGGAAAATGTGAACAGACAATGCACTCCACTACAGCTTTCTAGTTTCACATCTTCAAACACCAAAATTTTGACACCCATTGGGATGGTTATTATAAACACATACACACAGAGAGAGAAAATAACAAGTGATGGGGAGGATGTGGAGAAATTAGAACCCTTGTGCATTGTTAGTGGGAATGTGAAATAGTGCAGCCACTGTGGAAAAAAGCATGACAGTTCCTCAAAAAATACACATAGAAATACCATATGATCCAGTGATTCCACTTCTGGGTATATGCCTAAAAGAAGTGAAAGCAAGGCCGGACACAGTGGCTCACACCTGTAATCGCAGCACTTTGAGAAACCGAGGTTGGAGGATCACTTGAGGTCGGGAGTTCAATGCCAGCCTGGGCAACATAGTGAGATCTCACTTCTACAAAAAATTACAAAAATTAACCAAGCATGGTGGCGCATGCCTGCAGTTTCAGCTGTTCTGGAGGCTGAGGTGGGAGGATTACTTGAGACCAGGAGGTCGAAGCTGCAGTGAGCTGTGATCACTGCCCTGCACTCCAGCCTGGGGGACATAGTGAAACCCCATCTCAAAAAGGAAAAAAATAATAGAAAGAAAGAAAGAATTGAAAGCAGGGGCTCAACCAATTGTCTGTTCATAGCAGTTTTGTTCACAATAGTCAAAAGAGAGAAACAACCCAAATGTCCATCAGCTGGTGAATAAATAAATAAAATGCAGCATGCCCATACAATAGAATATTATTCAGCCTTAAAAAGGAAGGAAATTCTGACATGTGTTGTAACATGGATGATTCTTGAAGGCATTAGGCTAAGTGAAATAAGCCAGCCACCAAAGGACAAATATTGTGTCATTCCACTCATGTGAGGTCCCTAGAGTAGTCCAATTCACGGAGAAAGACAATGGAAGTGTGAGTGACAGGGGCTAGGGGAGGGAGGAAATGAGGAGTGCATGTTTAATGGGGACAGAGTTTCAGTATAGGAAAATGAAAAAGTTCTGGAGATGGATGGTGGTGATAGTTGCACAACACTGTGAGTGTACTTAATGCCACTGAATTGCACACTTAAAAATTGGTAAAATGGTACATTTTATGCTACACACATTTTTACCACAATGAAAAAGTAAAGGCTGCAGTTTTAAAACACTTGCTAGTCCTCTCCTAATCAAAAGCAGTCTTTTATTTTGCAATAATATGAGTGTACAATCTAAAGGAAGCAGCAAGCTGAACTGTTAATTTTCCATCCCTGGTAAGAGCAGTATTTACTGCACGTCCACTCATCATGTTGTATGGGCCATCTGGGTTTTTTGTATGTCTTACTGAGATGCATGTTTGTTAAATGCACAGGCATAACCAGAAATAACTTTCCTGGAAAATTGAGCATAATGGCTGTGCCTCTCTTGACATTTTGGAGAAATGATAATATGTGGGTGGGGGAAACAAAGAAGTGACTGTAAACAAGAACGGACATTATCTCTGCTTCTGAATGGGATAAGAAACCCACTTGCTTCATTAGCTCTCTGGTATATCTGCAAGTCTGGAAACACCGGGATGACTCACAGTTTGCTGAGTAATACAGGAGCCAACAGAATGATGCTAGTGACTCGCCATCTCTGACTGGCTTCTGTCCCTCTAGGGCAAGCGTTAGGCCTTGGAATAGAGTTCTGAAAAAGGTTACATATCTCAACTACAGGGAGAACCAGCTCCTAAGGCCTTGACACTGGTACACAAAGCAGGAAGCCTCTGACCAATGCCAAAATGACTTTTAGAAAGTTCACACCTGGTCATTGTGTCCCTGCTCATGCTCCAGCTCACAAGATCTCTGGTTTCTGCCTTTCAGGGTGTGGTGATGTCCACTTCTTCATCAGAGTTCTTTGTGACTCAGAGTTGTCTGCTTCTCTACTTGGTAGTAAACTCCTCAGGCATAGGAAGATGTCTTCTTTAGCTCTGTAGATGTGAGCTGAATGATCCCTGAAAGGAATGAGTAGAACATAGCGGGGAATGAACCAATGAATGAGCTGTATCTGCTAGCCTTTGCAGAATACTAAGTTTCAGAAACTGTTTTGAGCATTTTAGAGGAATTATTGATAGACACTCTCTGTCTTCAAGGCTTGGAGGCCTGATATTCTTGCTCTGGGCAGAAGGGAGAACTTTGCACCTGCATGTAGGGCTCATTTGCCCAGTGACCATGATGCATTTCTCTGGTCCAGTTAAGCTTCTTGTCCTTCTATAGCACTTGTGCAATGTCTGAAAACATGTGATTTCTTCAACTTCCAACAAATGCACAATTTTATACCGCCAGTGGTAATTTGCACTGGTTGTTCTGTTGTTTCTGCTGTTGTTTTTGTCATCTTTTAATGCAAATTACAAGGACAAAACAAAACTTCTGGCTGCCATTTCACATACCACAGTGACAGCAGCACATGGTTAAAAAAAAAAAAAAAAAAAAAAAAAGCCAAAACCAGCTAATTTAGAAATTCAGGCCACTCATTTTATTACTTTTCCCCGGTTAAGATTCATTCATACCGCTTTGGGGTGGTGGTAGTATTCCTAACATAAGCCAATCAGTTTTGGTCAGTTCTGAGAGCAGTGAGTGGTCTTCGCTTACACACAGTGTGTTTGTAACTCTGCTATTTCTTTATGACTAGCACAGTACAAAGTGAACGTTTTTGGAAGGCTGTTAAGCATATGTTCTCCTGGTAGGCTTAAATGTAACTTATAAGAAAACTTGATAGTATATGAATACGCTCCCACTACTGGTTTAAAACCAAAAAAAAAGAGAGGTTTATTTTACTAGCTCATGATCACAGATTCTACATTCTTTGTGAGAATTATCTTTTTAGGTTTTTGTTTTTATTTGTTCTTATCATTTTGACAGCCATATTATTCATTTCCTTTATTCTTTTGTTTGCTTTGTTGACTTTTAATTTGGAAATGTCTGCTTTGGAAGAATAATTACATCACAAGGAGGCCCTTTCCCCCACCCACCTACCCAGAAAGGTCTCCTGACTCCCTTATGCTCTATGAATTGCCCTAGTTCAAGATTGATACAGATCAAAGAAGCAGAATGGGGTTGAAAGAGCAGCCTCTGGCAGTGGCCTTGACCATGTCAATTCCCTGTGCATTTACATAGATCTGGAATCATATAGATCTATTCTGCCCAGCTTGTTCCACAGCAGCTAGTGGGCAGAACCACTCTTCCAAGCCCTGTAGTTATTCTGCACTGCAAGAGGCAAGATTACAATCGAGGACTCATTCATTAATAAAATTGCATAAGTTGGCTTTCTGAATGGTGACGTGGTCTCAGGAACTTAAAATACTTCACTAAGTCCCTGCTGCGAACAAAAAGTCTGCATTGTGATTTGTCAGAGCTAGATTGACATCCAGTTTAGAGTTTAGAATCCTTCTCCATGACCCACTTTTGAGACAGATTACAAATCTTGAGGTTCATCAACATTCTAGTACAATATGACCCCCCAAGGTTTAAGAGCCCTTTAGAGATTTGAACACAACTGTGACGTTCCCCCTAACTCTCTCTCCTTCCCCCAATTCTTTGCCCCTATCTTGGCTGCTGGCCTCTGAACTCATCACAGAGCATTGGAGTGGGGGTCTCTGGGTAAGTAAGGCTCTGCTAAACTGATCAAATGCTCCAGGTACATTTGTCTCAGTAGAGAGGAAAGCTAGATATCCACTCCTCTTTTCCAAACAATCTACTTTATTCCTGCTCCCCTACATCCCACTTGCAAGGGTAGCAGCCACATCCTCCATCTGTCCTGCCCGAGCTCATTGTCCAAGCCAACTCCAACTCAGAAATTTCCCCCAGAGAAGAGGTTCCTGAAGGGTAGGCATTGCTCTGTAACCCTGAACTTGATTTGTGTCTATTTCTCACTCTCTTGTTATGTAAAGTTTTTAAAACAATATTAGACTAGGAATGGAGAAAGAGAATGAGCTCTCACAATTGTTTCTAGAGCCATCACCATCCTACCCAGCAATACCTTTTACAGGCTTTTAATTTTTTTTTGTTTAGAGTTATTACCTTTGAAACCAAATCTTGACTTTCTGGTATGTTCTTGGACTTTTTAAGGGATTTAAAAATTCAGGAGTTGGATGCCAATAATTGCTTTTAGGAGCTAGCATTGCCTATTTTCTATAGATGAATCCCATTTTAAATCATCAATTATTTTCTTCACAGATATCCACAAAGTACATATTCTAGTTTACATCAGAATTGAATATGATCCAGAAATTCTTAATGTTGTTAAGCTAGTCTATTGTATCTAAAATGTTTATCACATTCAACTAATGCATATTGAAGAGCTTGAGTACCACACTTCAGATGATGTGAATGAAGAGCCCAGGGTTGTGATATTTGATCCATACTGAATGTATTTGCTAGAGTGCATTGTACAGATGGTTCAGGTGTGTTACATTTCTCTCTGTAAATGAACTGGTCTGCAGATAAAAGAACATGACTCAAGGCTGAGCAGAGTTCGGCAGGCCCTAAGCTTCATCATTAAAAATTGGGTGTTTTCTAATATGAGACTGGCGGTATAAAGCAGACCTCATGAACTCAGGGGTCTGAGAGGCCAGGCCAGATTATCAGTTGAGATGTATTCAGTCCCAATTAGCAGACAGCGCAGTTCACACTGGCTTAATCAATAAAGGGGACTTACTGATTCCTGAAAGTTAAAGTCCAGCGGTTGGGCAGACTTCAGGGTTGGTTTGAATCAACAGTTTCTCAGTGTCATCAAAGATGCTGTTTCTTTCTGGCTGTCTACTCTGCCTTTCGTGGCATGAGCCTCATCCTAAGGCTGGCTCCCTCTTGTGGACACACGATAGCGCCAGCAACTACAGAGGCTACAGATTTCCTCCTGCCCCAATCAGAGAGCAGGAGAATGGCTTCTAGAATCTCTGTCAGAAGAGCCAGGAAGCTTCTTTCCCAGAAGCCTCCCGAATTTCATGCTTTTTAGTCTGAATGGATCAGGTGCCTACTAGCCTACTATGCTGCTTCATGTCAGCTGAGTGTCTCCGCTCCAGAACCTTGTGTGGAGCCAAGTTTCCCCTAAGCATGGAGGTGGTATGGACCAAATGAAGCTGCCTAAATGAAAATGGGGGAAGGTGTCAAGAGAAGGAAGACTTAGTGCTGGCAACCAACAGTATTTGTTGCAATCAACCTCTTGACCATCCTCATTCATACACACCTTCCTTCCCATGCATACACCTCCCAAAATACCCACTCTTAGGGAAAAACCTATTTACCCCTTTCCCAAAGGGATCCAACTCCAATCCGGAAACCCTAGGTGATGTGTCATCATCTGAACTTGGTCAGTATATAGCTCTTCATGTCTCAGGAACTGCTGGCCACCATGCTGACCTTGGCATAGAAAGTAAGAGTGCAATAAAAAGAAAAAAAATACTTCGACTGGGAAAGAGGAAGTTGGAAAGCAGCACACGGGGGTCACTGATCCATCATCCACATCACATCCTGCTGGACAGCGGTAGCAAGGCTTGACCAGGGGTCAGGTGGTCCATGCATCTCTGAGATTCAGTTCCCTATTCTGTGTAATGAGAGGATTGGATTAAACTAGTGATTCTCACATTGGAATGTGGCCTGCAGAGCTTGTTAAAATGCAGATTACTGGGTTCCATCCCAAGTTTCTGACTTCATAGATATGGGTGGGGCCCTGGAATTTGCATTTGTAATAGATTTCCAGGAGCTGCTGCTGCTGCTGCTGCTGCTGCTAGTACAAGGACACCCCCGCCCCTCCACTTTGAGAACCTCTAATGTAGATTATCCTTACGGGCCCTTCTGATTCTGACATTTAGGACTCAGGGATTTTTCTTAGCTATCTCTTCTGCTCTATATTGACTTATGATGGATTGTTTTATAAATAGGACACACCCAACTCTACTGTATGAACAACTTAAATATCATGGAGGTCCTGCTTTAGTTTGTAATCTAATTTTCAACAATTGAGGCTGAAAGTGAAGAACACCTTAGAGCTTCAGAAAAGTGAATTTTCTGGAGTCGAAGAAATTAGAAACAGAAAGATAAAGGCTTTTCCATCCTCTCCAACCCCATCTACTACAGCACAGCAGTCTGTGGAATGATTCCACTTGACTGCAGAAAACAGCTCTTTTCCCAAGGAAATCCTGGATCCTTAGGCTACATTTTGCAAGCATTCTCCCTATGTGACCTGGGTATTCACCAGGTCTTAGAATAGGAGTGGCACTGGGTGAAGCTGTGACATAGATCAAGTTGGTTTGGGAACTTTGCCGATTTTCTTCCCCAGGGCCCCTCACCTGGCCAACATCCTCAGGTCACATCCTCAGGTCACAGCTTAAACCCAATTTCCTCTGAGAAGCCTCCTCTAACCAACGCCCCACCCCAGCCTAGGTCAGGTTCTCCTGTTATTTGTTCTCTAGTGCCCTGAAATGTTCCTTCATAGCACTTACCAGCCTTTATTAAAAATCCTCACTGACATGCTCCACCATTACGTGAATGTGCCAGCTCTAAAAGGGCAAGGACCATATCTGCCTTGTCCATCAATGTTTTCACGACACAGGTCCTGGATCACTGTAAATGCTCAGTAAATGTGTGTTGCACAAGTGCTATCAAAGGCAGACTGGGGGCAGATTCCAGTCATAGTATTTTATTACAGTGGTGAACTATTGAGCAATCTATATAACACATCCCACAATGTATGATTGTGCATGCTCCAAAGGAATGAAACACAAGTCTTCAGAAGACACAAACACACAACTGGAGAGTCCCATTGTCCTTGGCATCTACAGCCAACTTTTTCATGGCCCTCCCCCTTCTCTCTGGGAATCTGGTGCCTTCCAGGGCGCAAGGTATCTCTCTACCAGACACCCTGGGCCTCTCTTCTTCAGACAACAGCCCCTTGAGTCAATGCCCAGCTCCCTCTTCCCCCATGCCCATTAGGGTTGTTGATAGATAGTTAGGTGAAGACAATAGAAGACCCTCCAGCTTACAGAGTGCCCAATTCAACAGGGCCTGGAGAGCTAATCTGGATGAACACCACATCTTTCCCCTGAGAAAGTGGGAGTCCAGCAAGGCTGTAAAATGATGGGCCCCAAATAATAGCCTGAGTCTCCTGACTTCTGGCTGCATCTTGAACACATCTGCAGGAAGCTTCAAATGTAGGAATAGGATATGAATTTACTACATTCTATAGTTTATCACCATTGCTATAATTCTCTGCCACTAATATAGTTTTACCATTAAATCAAACCAAACCAAACACTTAAAATAATTTCTTTAGAGAAGCCAGATTATTTATTACAAATAAAGTATACAAACTGACTGAAAGTATGTCCCACATATGTTGAATTTGAAGGCTGTGCCTAAGTTTAAGGTAATTGATGGATTCCATTCTCATTAGATAGTCATACATCAAAAAAGTTGTCTGCTTTCCCAGGCACAGTAGTAGGTTATGCTTATGCTCATCGTTGTGCTTCCCAGAGCTGGCTCTTCTTCCTTTGAAACAGACCCATATAAGCCATCCATTTGCTGGGCTGCAAGCCCTTCATGAGGGAGAGAGAAGTATGGTGGGACACCAGAACCTTCTCTACAGGGCACGAGCAGCATGTTTGCTAAGGGCTGCTGGACTTTGGCAGGTAGAGACCATCAGAGGACTCAACTGAATCCCCTCTTATCAGGAACCCTAGGAGAGTAGAGTTGTCCAGAGTTTCCCCATGACTTACATTGTCTTTTTTAAAACAACCAATTCATGACTGAGGTGAAGAAGGAAAATAACAGAAAAATATATCTAGCCCAAGAAATCTACAGAATAACAATAAAACTCAGGCAGAAATGAACTCACTGATCTGTGAGCCAAGTGCTTAAGGGAGGTGATGGGGTACTTCTCATGTGGCTCACTGTCTTAGTCAGTTCGGGCTGCTATGACAAAATACCATAGACTGGGTGGCTTAGAGACAATGGAAATGCATTGTGCACAGTTCTGGAGGCTGGGAACTTTAAGATCAAGACATTGGCAGATTTAGTGTCTGGTGAGAGCTCTCTTCCCGATTAGTAGATGGTGCCTTCTTGCTGCATTCTCATATGATGGAAGAGTCAAGGTAGCTTCCTTGGGCTTTTTCTTATAAGGGCACTAATCTCATTCAGGAGAGCTCCACCCCATCATCTAATCACCTCCTCAAGGCCTTGCCTCCTAATAACATCATATTGTGGATTAGATTTCAACATATGAATTTGGGGGAACACAAATACTAGGTAGGTGCAAAAGCAATTGCGGTTTTTGCCATTACTTTTAATGGCAAATTACGTTTGCACCAGCCTAATATTACACAACAGCACTCTCTGAGGTTGTTCACTGGGGCAGTGTGGGATGTGGCAGAGGGGTGAGGGAAAAAGGGTTCCCTTGATGTTTGTGGCAGGAAGAATTGCTAGGTAACCAAGTGCTCCTTTGTGTCTGCTTAGGTCTGCCAAAAGTCAGGCACCAGTATTGGGTTAGACATTCAAGGAATGTATTGGGGGAAATGCCTGTGAAAGATAAACAGGGAAGAGCAAGAGAAGGTGGGGAGAGACTCAAACCACAATGCAGGTGGTCTGTGACAACTGGAGCCAGAAGGAGGATTGGGTAAGAAGAGTCTCAGACAGTAGCACAGTTCAGGAAAAGTTCAACCAGGCCAATAGAGAGTCCTTGAGCCAAAGTTACCTACTGGAGGAGTCCTGCTCCTCACAGAAGTGGGCCTGCATTACTATGCTCACCATGTTCAGTCATTGGCGGGGAGTACAGCCCAGGCCAAGTGCAGGGCTGGGCCGCACTTGGTTCCAAGGGGGTGACTGCTGGAGGCAATTATGCTTCCCATGGCAGGAGATGTCAGCAGCCACTGGTATGGTCACCACATCCTTCCCTTGGTAGTTGTGGCTAGGAAGGCAGAGTCCCTGGCAGGCAGTAGACAGCTACAGGAACAGAAACTGGTGGTAGAATTAGACTGACTACTTTGGATAACAAAGCCAAGGCTGGCTTGACTGGCTGATAGCTAGATTCTTTCTTTGTTACTTTGTCACTCAGTGTTTAGATTGTTGTTTTTTCCCCCTTTCCATTGTTTGTCGAATTCCCCCTCTGAACCCAGGTCTAGAAAAAATAAAACCCTATGCATTTGGAAGAACTTTAAAATGAATTAGCTTGTAAGCTTTAGTTGCCATCATAAGCATCTAAAGATTATCATGCCTCGGAGTTGGGGCAGACTGAAGAAACTAAAGTTATTTGAGAAATAAGCAAACTGAATATCTGACCTCCTAATTATGCTACAAGGAGTCTAAGTTTTGCCTGCCCGATGCCTATGAATGATTTCTTAACTTTTCTTAGTTTCACAGAATCAGAGGACATGAGTACTGAAAGACCCTGGAGGCTATCTAGTTCAACTACATCATCGTAGGGAAACTGTGGCCCTAAAAGGGGAAGGTACGCCAATATCCCCTATGAATCAAGATGTAAAAATCCTCAACAAAACACTAGCAAACTCAATCCAGCAACATGTGTATAAAGGATTATACACCATGACCAAGTGAGATTTATCCCAGAAATAGAAGGCTGGTTCAATCTGTGAAAATCGATCAACGTAATACACCATATTAACAGAATAAAAGACAAAAAATACATGATCATCTCAATAGATGTAAAAAGGAAAGGGACTTTCTCAAGTTCACACAGCTAATAGCAAAGCTGAGATTAAAACTCAGGTCACCTGACTTCTAGGCCAGAGTTGTTTATACCGGTGAGGGTAGGGGTAGGAGGCTGAACCAGCCCTTGCAAAAGCATCCACTGCACTGAGTCCTGTACTGAGGGGTTTCTCTGTTTTTTCATCCTGTCCACACGACACCCCCAAGCAGTGGGCTCTGTTGTTATTCCCCCTCCTTTTGCATGAGGAAACTGAGGCTTAGAGAGGTAATACTGGTTGTCTGAGGTCACACAGTTGCAAGTATATGAGGAGCTAAGCCTAGATTTCAGGTCTCCTGCCTTGTCTCTGGTATTTTCCAGTGCCCGTCACTGCTTTCCTCACTGAACAGTGCAACAGGATTAACCTGGTTCCATTAGTTCTCAGATTACCTACTGCCAAGCACAGCGGATGGGCTTTTTGTTGTAAGTGGATGGGAGTGCCCTCCAAATTCTCTGGGGGAATAACCTCCTCTCCTGAGCCAGTGTGTGGCAACTCTCAGAGCCCCAGCTGTTGACCTCACTGTAATCTGGGCTAAGAGGCCATTTATATTTTTCAAGGAATGGAGAACCACAAAGAAGGAGGCAGCTCTGGGAAAGCCAGAAGCTGAATGGCTGGGAGGTGGAGCGGGGGCAGGGGACAGTGGGGATAAGATAGGAACAAGGCTGTTCTTTGCTCCCTGAGAAGCTGGATAACAAGCTGGCTTGGCTTCTGGCAGAGTCTGGCCTGGTGATAGCTCTTACCTCCTGATGGGACAAAAAAGGGGAGACAGGCATCTCAGAGAATGAGGCGGAGAGAGACATAACTGGGCCAGGACTCAGAAAAGAGAGTTACCTTTTTAGTCTCAGACCTGGGCATCCCAGACGGAACTGTACTGAGGTTTTGGTTAGTCTAGCTTCCTCCAGGTGTGCATCACAGGGGTCCTGCTGGGGAGCCTTCCCATTTGAGATTAAGGAGGTTGCATTCAAAATGGCCAGCTGCCCAAGACTGCACCTCTGTCACTGTTGAGGACAGTGGGGATAAACATGCCTGATGTTCTGCCCTGGAAGGGCTCCAGAGCCTTTGGACTGAAGCCACAAAGGAGGACTGGCATTTGGCTGCCATTCCTTCATCTGGTTCACTATCAAGGATCCCCCATCTCAGCCATTCTGCTCCCCTGTTCTAATGTGGACTTCCATAAGCCTCTGGTCCCATCTTCCAAAATGCAGTCTGGAGAGCGAGGCACCAAGGCTGCAGGTCATTTGCAGGCGCACAGCCCTGGAGGCTAAAGTAGAGTTGCAGTGGCTTCCCCAACACTGGCTTGCATGTTGAACTCAGAAATACAGGGTACCCTTTTCAGCAAGAATCAAAGCAAGGTTGAAACGGGCCAGCAATGTATGGCACACTTTCTTCTCTTCCCTTTCGTGAAATTTGCTTCTCATATAGATCTTTTTTCACCAGGCTATGCATCAAAGCTGCATACTCTGCCTTCCACCCTTCTCTTCTCTTCTCTCTTCCTGTCTTTCAGACCAGGGAAAGTGGCTGCCTTTGGGATAGTCGCAACAAGGTGCCCTGGACTGAAAATTGAGAGTGATGAGTTCCACTCAGCCCTGGCTTAGGGCAAGGCCCTTTCCTACCATGAGTCTCAGTGTCCCCACCCACCAAGTGGGGAGTTGGTGTCAGCCAACATTTCTTAGTGGGTGGCATTCCAGGGGTCCACACACAAAGACTAAGTCCTTGCAAAACAGTGAGGATAGATGCTTTCTGCAGGTCTTGCTGACTCTCATACTCTCTGTCTTTAACTCACTTGGCAATTCTTGAGCAAACCATTGGGCCTCTTCATCTACAGGAAACGATGACCTGACTAGGTGATCTCTCATTTCTCCTCAAGTTACAAAAGTGTGAGGGTGGTAAGGAGAGGAGGTGGCTCCAGGAAAACCAGATGGGTCAGGAGAAGACAGAAGGTGGAGGCTTCGGTGACAGGAGAACAGAGAATGAGATCCCCCTCCCATAAATATAGGGAAGGAAGGACACCAGACAGGTTACTATGAAAGAGAGGAGTAGTAGGAAAGCGCAGGGTCATTTGTAGTTGAAACACATACTTGAGTATCTGTGTGCACAAAATCTGGGGTAGGAAGGCAGCCTTCAAATTTTGAACCTTGGAAGGGTTGGCATTCCTGACAAGAGCTCAGAGAGCCAACACCAGACAAACCCTAAATCCCATGAGGAGAGTGTGCTGAGCTAGGTACTTGCAGCCTTGAACTCACCCTAATCCCCTCTGCCTGGAGCAGGTCCAGAAGGAGCATGATTTGCTGCAGAAAAGACAAGTCAGTTAGACCAAAATTCCAAAGCAACTTTTTAAACCTATAAATGATGATGATTTTATATAAACTTGAGTTGTTCCTTCAACATAGCACCATATTTTCTACTTACATGATCCTGGTTTTCTCTAAAGGAAATCTTTTTTTGGAATCCACACCATACATACGGAAGAGTATATAAAACATATAATAATAAAACCAACAGTCATGTACCCACCAACCAGGTTCAGAAATAGAACATTCAGAATATTTTAAAAGCCCTTGTGTGCCCCTCCCTCTTCCCAGAGATAACAACTATCCTGGCTTCCAAGAGCCAACCCTAGAAATAGACCCTGGGCTCTTGCAAGCTTTGAGCTCATCCTAGTGAGATCATGCACGTCACCAATCTCTTTAGGTAGTATTCTTCTGCGCAGATTTCCACAGATGGCTCATCTATTTTGTGTTGATCCTTATTAGTTTCAATTTTGTCTCTTTAAATATATTTTATGACTTTCTGATTGTAAGAGTAATATGTACTTTTTGTAGTAAACTTGGAAAATGAAGAAAAGTAGAGAGAAAACACAAACCTCATGGCATAATACAATACATAAACATTTAATGTATAAATAATCCAGAAACAACTACTGTGTGAACATATTGGAGTGCAGTATTTCAGTCATTTTTTTTTCTATATATTTCACATTACTGGTATCAAATTGTGTATATAGCTTTTCCCTTTATTGTGAAATCTAACATTGATGTAGAAAAGTGTGCAAGGCCTATGTGTACAGTTTAATAAAGAAGTAAAACATGAAAACCTGCTGTCAACACTGATCAGGTCAAGAAGTAGAATGCTGACAACCCCCAAGCAGATCCCCATGTGACCTTCCTGATCAAAGATAATTATTCCCCTGCTTTTCTACATAGCTTCATCACTTATTAATAGACTAAAACTTGTAATTGCTTCATTTTCTAAACCTTAGTGGTGGTGGTGGGTACGGTGGCTCACACCTGTAATCCCAGCACTTTGGGAGGCTGAGGCAGGCAGATCGCTTGAGCCCGGAGTTTGAGACCAACCTGGGCAACATGGGGAAACCCCGTCTCTACTAAAAATACAAAAAATTAGCTGGGTGTGGTGGTACATGCCTGTAGTCCCAGCTACTCGGGAGGCTGAGGTGGGAGGATCACCTGAGCCCGCCAGGGAGTTGGAGGTTTCAGTGAACCGTGATTGTGCGACTGCACTCCAGCTTGTGTGATCAGAGTGAGACCCTGTCTCAAAACAAAACAAACAAACAAAAACCTTGGCCGGGTGCAGTGGCTCACACCTGTAATCCCAGCACTTTGGGAGGCCGTGGTGGGTGGATCACCTGAGGTCAGGAGTTCGAGACCAGCCTGGCCAACATGGCAAAATCCCATCTCTACTAAAAATACAAAACTTAGCCGGGTGTGGTGGCATGTGCCTGTAATCCTAGCTACTCAGGAGGTTGAGGCAGGAGAATCCCTTCAACCCAGGAGGCGAAGGTTGTGGTGAGCCTAGATCGTGCCACTGCACTCCAGCCTGGGCGACAGAGTGAGATTCCATCTCAAAACAAACAAACAAACAAAAAACCTTACTGGCAAGCACAATCTAGGCATTTAAGGAAAGAGTCCCAGGCCATTAGTAGATGAAGGCTTTCAGAAGAAAAGAGGCTGACCTGTCCCTGGTCATTATCTGCCTTCGGCTTCCTGGGAATGTGTAGAGCCCACAACCATCAGGACACTGGCAGAGTTGTGGACATGGTATTGGATATACAGAAGAAATATGGCCAAAGAGATTGGACTGCCCTCTGTGTTTTGCTTTCAAACTCACCGCAGCCTGCCTCCAGTACCTCCAGTTCCCAGGTGTAGGGCAACACAGAACGTCCCTGTGGGGTGAAGAGTGGCCTCCGCTGATCCGGCCAGCAGGACCAGGAGAGCAGAGCAGGAAATTCGCCAGACAAGGGTCAAACCAGACCTCTTCCAGTTTGGGGGACAGGGAGATGCCTAGGGACATAGACTTAGAGAGGGGATTTAGAGACCTGCCCGCTCCTTAACCAGCTTTCAGCCCAACCCCATCACACTGGCCATATGCCCCCATTCCACTTTACCTCCCAGTTCTGAGATAATCTAGAGCTCCTCTTCCTGAGCCTGGGGAAGATTCTGCCGTATAGACCACGTTCCTTTCCAGTTTTCTGCTCTACTGTCTTGTGATTCAGCTTCCTTGGTGCTGTGTAGTCAGTTAATCCTGGTCTATCTACATTTTAGCTTCATAAATTATAATGCTGTTATCTCCTCTCCTATTCTCTACCTGGTGGGATTTTGTCTTTAAAAACAAAACAAAACATAAACTCTTACTGTAGTTTCAATGAGGCTCTGGGAGAGAGAGAATTTAGATGCACGCATTAAATCTGCTGTCTAATTCCGGAAGTCTCCAAAGGAAATCCTGCCACTCCCTTCCTCGGTTGCCCAAACGTGACGGTTAGTTGGATGGCTCCCTTGGAAGTCCAAGGCCTATCAGCAGCACTCACTGTACCCATCAAGGAGATACTGAGGGAATTTGAGGGTGGGAAGGGAGGTAGGGGTTGGGGTCATGGTTATGTTTTGAATATTGCTTCATATTGAAGCATTTGTAGTATTTGCAGTTAAGAGCCTGGATTTTCATGTAAGTCAACCCCAGGTTCAGCTTCCAGCTCTGCCAGTTACATATGGTGTGACTTTGAGCAAGTTACTTTGCTTTTCTGAACCTTATTGTCCCCCACCTATTAAGTGGGGATCATAGTGGTACCCATCTTTCAGGTTTGTCATGGGTATTGAATGTTTCACTTAGTAAACATTTATAGTGTTTCACTCAGCACCTGGCACATTGTATGTGTTCAGTACATGGTAGCTGTTGTCATCATCGCTATCATCATCATCATGAGAAAACAGAAACCTTCCAGAAACTGTCAGGGCAACGATTGCCACAGGCCTCTGTTGGCTACTGAAACTCTAGACTCTGGAGAGCCTTGATGCCCTTTCCCTTTTACCCAGTCCCTGATGCTCCCCCAAGTAGCATGATGCCCAGAGGCCCACCAACCTCATTACCCAGCATTGCTGACAATAGGCACAGCCTTGGTCACTGTGAAAATGCCCCACAGCCTCAACCTCAGAAGTGGGAAGTGTACTGCAGATTTACTCTATGCCAGGTACTGTGGGATATCCACAGGAATGTGCCACAGTGAGGTAACTGACCAGGGGATAGTAATTCCTTCATTTCTTTATTTTATTTTATTATTATTTTTTTTAATTAATTTATTTATTTATTTTTTGAGACGGAGTCTCACTCTGTCGCCTAGGCTGGAGTGCAGTGGCCCGATCTCAGCTCACTGCAAGCTCCGCCTCCTGGGTTTACGCCATTCTCCTGCCTCAGCCTCCCGAGTAGCTGGGACTACAGGCGCCCGCCACCTCGCCCGGCTAGTTTTTTGTATTTTTTAGTAGAGACGGGGTTTCACCGTGTTAGCCAGGATGGTCTCGATCTCCTGACTTCGTGATCTGCCCGTCTCGGCCTCCCAAAGTGCTGGGATTACAGGCTTGAGCCGCTGCGCCCGGCCTCCTTCATTTCTTTATATGGGTTCTACCTTTTTCTGTTATTGGGTTCTTTTTCCCCTTGTCAAAGTAGCAATTGATCAGTTGAACTTAATTCTGTAATTAAATTTCAAATCTGAGAATTTACATGATTAAGTGAATTTGATTTTGGACCCAGTCAATTTCAGTCAGCCATAAACACTTACATTTTGAAATGTTAAAGTTAAATTATATACATTTGTGATTGAAAAACTCCAGGAAAGCCTAAACTCTTCCAGGTCTTGCTTAGGGGGTACTCTGCTCCAAGAAAACTTCTACAAAATGCAAATTTACAGAACAGATCCACCAAATGAATGGGATTGGCGCTACCATAGAGTTTTCTGTAGAATTTCTTCTCTCTTTTTTTTTCTTTTTTTTTTTTTTTCTTTTTAGATGGAGTCTCACTTTGTCACCCAGGCTGGAGTGCAGTGGCGTGATCTTGGTTCACTGCAAACTCCACTTCCCAGGTTTAAGTGATTCTTGTGCCTCAGCCTCCCAAGTAGCCGGGACTACAGGCATGTACCACCATGCCTGGCTAACTTTTTATATTTTTAGTAGAGATGGGGTTTCACCATGTTGGCCGGGCTGGTCTTGAACTCCTGACTTCAGGTGATCCATCCACCTCAGCCTCCCAAAATGCTGAGATTACAGGCATGAGCCACTGTGCCCAGCCAGAATTTCTTTAGTGAAACTTATCTACCCCCTCCACCCACCATACCATACGTATCATAACAGAGATTCCCCAACTTGGAGTTCTTCTCATTTCAAGGTACAGTTATTATAAAAAGAAGACACCTGAGTCTCACAGCAGCCAGCCCTGCAGCCATTGCACATCTGTAGAATCCCAGTGGCCTTCCAAAATATTCTTGCTGCTAGTCTACTTACTACAACAACAGAAGTTTCACTCGGGCACTTTGATCACACAAAGCTTGGCACAGGCTTTGAAATCAGACAATACCTAGGTTCTAGTCTAGGCTCTGGCATTTACCAATGGGTGATCATGGGCAGGTTGCTTAACCTTTCTGCGCCTCAGTTTCCTTATCTTTACAATGGGATCATAATAGTACCTTCTTCATAGGATTGTTCTGAGGATTCATTAATTGAAATGACCCTGGGAAAGGGTCAGTGCCTTACATTGAGTAAGTTCTCAATAAATATTTATAATATCATTACCATCATCAATTATTATTAATGTACTTCACCAAAACACAGGTCCTGCTGAGTCATGTTGGCCAGACCACACCTAGAACAGCATGTCCAGTTTTAGGCTAATCTGTGTAAAATTCATAGGTCAGTGCCTGGACCGTTGAAAGGGGCTCAATACATGGTGGAAGTATTATTGTTAATTAATACTGCTGCTAACCTTCCTGGAGTGCATACAATATGCCAGGCACTGCATGTGTGTTCATTCTATTAGTCCTCCTAACCTTTACCACTCTATGAATAATATACAACTATTAATCCCTTTTGCAGATGAGAAAATTAAGGCACAGAAACGTTAAGTAACTCTCCCACAATTACAAAGCATGGAAGTGGCAAACCCATAATTCAAGTCCAGACACTCTTTTTCCAGAGCCTGGACTCTTAGCCTCTATGCCAAAGAGCTGTGCTGTCCAATGCTGTAGCCAGCAGTCACACGTAACTATTTAAATTAATAAAAAATTTTAAAAAAAATTCAGTTCTTCATTTGTACTAGCCACATTTCAAGTGCTACACACTTCATGTGGCCAGTGGCTACCATATTGAACAGCACAGCTCTAGAGCATTCTATTCTTTCTGGGATGATTCAGCATCAACTCGGGAAGTTCTGTTGGATGGTGCTGCTTACAGAGATTCTGAGATTCTGTTTCTTACAAAATCTCAGACTTGAATTGTACAGCTTTCTTGCATTGTTATCAATAGATG
Organism: Piliocolobus tephrosceles; assembly: GCF_002776525.5. Lineage (NCBI taxonomy): Eukaryota > Metazoa > Chordata > Mammalia > Primates > Cercopithecidae > Piliocolobus > Piliocolobus tephrosceles. The sequence continues at coordinate 4,110,120 of NC_045445.1, read as the reverse complement.
CATACTTGTGATATATTGAAATCCCATTTTCACTTGGTCAAGTAGGGTAATGGCAAGAAAAAAAGCCAAGAAGAGTGACTCACATGACATTTTCCTGTTTCCCCAGTGCATTATTTCAAATTCACAAAGTTGTCTCCTATCACCTCTCTTTGACACGGGGCAGGAGGCATTCACCAACTTGCCCAAAAATCCAGGTTTTCCACATTCTGCCTTCACCTCTTTGGGCTATCTGGATAATACTTAGTGCTCTAGCATAGTAACCTCACGAGTGACTTGAACAACTGAGGCTGGCTTCTGAAGTCAGGGAGCCACAGAGGACCTTGGACTCCGAATGCCTTTGGCACACTCATCAAGTCTCCAGTTCACTTTCTTGGGTTTTCTCTGCTCATTTATGTTACATGGTTAGTAAAGGTCAGAGAAAGAAAAGGTGTTAAGGATCCATTACCTTAATTCCAGAATGATTAAGTCGAGAAACCTACAAGCTCTCAGAAGCCAGTGTAATTAGAGTGCACTACTATAACCTTGCAAATGTGCATGCATCTCCTTCTGAATCACCAGAGTGAAGATTGGGCCAATATCCAATCTAGTCAATAATTTATAAACCCAGAGCAGTCATCCACTTCTTGCAAAGCAGCTGAATATCTATGGGGGTTAGTCATAATCTGAGCTTCTTGCACCAGAGCCATTTGAGCTACAGAATAGCACAGAGTGTTACAGAACAGCCAACAATGCAGAGTTATTTCAGTATGAAAGAAGGAGGAGCACCTGACTGCTCCTCGCCATGTGCAGAGAAGGAGCCCATGCATTTCCAAACCCAGGGATTTGTTGGTTTCTAGCTTGGTTTCTGTCTGTACCCCACCTTGCTATTGTGTGACCTGAGTAAGCCCATCTCCACTTCCTCGTCTTATTAGCTAGGAACAATCTATCTCAAATTCATGTGTGCACAGATTTCAGTGCCCAGCACACTAAAGCATGTTCAGTAAATGTGTAAGCTGATGTTATTTTCACCATATGATTATGATCACTCTCTGTTCTACTGATGGGTTTTATAAACCAACCAGCATTGAAAAGAGATGAGTAGATATGCTAACATGAGAGTAAAGGCTCAGTTTATCATTGATGTTTATCCCCAAAAAAAGGCTAGCACAATGTTCATCAGATTATAATCTCCCAAGTGCCTAGAACACCATGCCAAGCTAGTAACATAGTAAAGTTTATTGAATTTTGCAAGTATTTGTTGAGCCCTTTGTCTGGACTAGGTACTGTCGGGACACCAAAAGGATTTAGAGATGATTAAGACTTGGCCCAGCAAGAATGTTCAGTCAGCCAAGGGTATTCAGCCACAGAAGCTGGACCTGGAAAGAGAGGCAGAATTTCCAGGGTGGAGGAGCTTCATCTCAAAAGACACACAAAATTCCCAGAGTACCATCATGGAGAAAGGGCATTCCAGGCTTGGCAAACCAAGGAGCACAAGCACAGAGGGCCGAGCACACATGGCAGCCTGTCTGGAGCGCTCCAAGGAGATTGGTATAACTGGGGGTACGTGACATTATGGAGCGCAAAACCTGGCTGCTGAGAGGGTGGATGTGCTTGCACTTGCATCTCTAGTCTGGTGTGAGTCATTGGAGAATTTTTCAGGGGAAGGGAAACTGGGTTGACCTGGTTCCAGCAAGCACTCTGACAATCATGAGAAGCCCAGGGTCCAGGGGGATGAGCAGGTGTGACCTCCAGGAAACGGGGCACCACTATCAGACTCTATCTGTCCCATGGCTTACTTCTGTGAGATTTGAAATAGTGTAGAACTTGTCAGTCCATGAGCTAGTAATTATGCCTACCAATTACTGATTGATTTGCCTTTCTGAGATGCGCAGTGATCTCAAGGACAGAGCTGGATTTACCTTATGTTTAGAAACTTCTAGAAATTGAAATGTTCCTAACAACCTTTTCTGTGGAGGTTGTACCTCACGCTTAGAGTGTGTGATAAGCAGTTTCTTTTCCTAATTAAATAAAATGGAGAAAAGACACAGGCATCAGCTATAAAGCTCCCAGTCAGTCAGAGTCAAGAGACAATCTCATCTGTTTTATTTATTTTGTGTTTTAACTGGGGATTGCATTGGTCTGCACAACGCTTGCTCCCACCCTGCTCCACTTGACTGAGTGGCTCCAGGTCCCCTCTTGATTGCTGCTGAAATAGAACTGCCCACGCTGTCGGGGTATCTTCCGCCGCTGGTCATTTCCATGTGCCATCTGCAGTTTTTTCTGCCTGATGGACTACTGAGGCACTGCAAGCGTATGTTAATGCTGATGGGGGGCCCTGTTTCTTGACCCATCACTAATATCTTGCAAGTCACACGAAGCTACCAGGGATTCCTGAGCAAAAGCTTAAAACGCTTCAGTTCTCTACAAATAAGCCCCATTCATTGCTTTTAGAGTGTGTTGTCATGGAGCAGACAAGTAATCAGAGCCAGAGTAATATTTGCATATTGAGGTCTTCAAAACTCCAGTGTGGCTATAAAATGGTGTTTAAAGTTATCAATGAGCTAGGTATGCAGGCAGAAAGAATTGTCCATTGTAGAAAGCAACGTCTCTGCTCATGTCCCAGATAACCTTGCTCCAAGGACAAACTGGAGCTTGATTTCATGAAGCTGCAGATGGCCAGTGAGCTCAGCTCTGTACTCACGAACCACCCCACGGGAGGGGCACTGAGACCTCTATGGTTGGCATAAATCCCATTAGAATGGTGAAGAAATCCTTTTCACAAGTACATAGAAATTGCTTGCTAAGATTTCATGGGTTTTCTTGACTTTGTTGTTTTTGTTTGGGTTTTAGAGGGTGGGCATGGGTCATCTCTAAAACTCTTCAGGTAGTTAGGTTGTCTTCTTATTCCCATTTTTAAGTATTTATAATTTGTTCTTAAAATTTTGTCCGGAGGTCCACACCTCCCCTTAGAAAACCTTGCCTGCACTTTTCTTAATGGCACATTTTAAGTTTCTATGTTTCAAAACTTGCTTGTCATATAACATGCTAATGACTAAACACATGCACACATCCATACCAATGCAAACGACATGTGGGCTTGGGAATGAGGCAAGCCTGGGTTTGCATCCTGCTCTGCTACTAATGGGCTGTATGATTTTGGGCAACTTAGTTAACCTCTCTGGGCCTCAGTGGCCTCATTTGTAAAATAAGGACAATAATAGTCCCTTTCTCATAGGTGGCTGTTTATACAGATCAAATAAGACCAAATATTTAAAGAACCTGGGTTAGTGCCTAAAGCACAGCAAATGCTCAATAAATTCAGTGGTGGCAATTTTTATTGTTATTTCAAATATTACATCAAAATATGTACTGAACTATTATCTATTGCAAAGACTTGCCCACAATAGGTGCTTAGTATGTGTTTATTGCAATAAATTGAAGTGATTCCAACTATGTAGCTTAGATTTCAGGTATGAGTGTTTCCTTCTCCACTAGGATGTTTGCTAATGGACATAGATGATCACTCACAGCTCAGGTATTAAAAGCAGGAGAGTAGAGTTGCTGCTTCATATAGAAAGAAGAGCAACTTCTCATCAAGGCAGGCTTCCACCTGGTCCTTTGGACACCACTGTTGCTAAGCACTTGGTGTGCTCATCAGGGTGTCAGGGCTCTTAGCAGCCACCCATTTGCGTTTTGCAGCTTTTGCTGACATAGATATCAAGTATGAAGTTATTTTAACTGCCTTTGGCTGAAAAAAAAATGGGTCATATGTTCAATACATTCAATTCTGGTGAAATCCCTGTCTTCTAAAGCATGATAGAAAGGGGAGGTCCCACCCACAGAAGTCCTAAAATCTTGGGGCCCTAGTAGGGTATAGTTCAACAAGGGCTGCAGCTCAGGACGTGGTTATTGTGAGATTTACTCATGACTGTTTGGTTTTGCACTCACTATTTGGTTTTGCAGATTCCTCAGTGTGTTTACACACACATACCTACAAACCAGTTTAGAGTTGTGTGCTCCGTTGTGGGGGGTGGTCAGGGGGGGGGGGGGGGGTGGGGTGGGTTCAGGCTTGGTCAAAGTCATTGCAGATGAACCAGCTATCTGACTTAGCTTTGTTCCCATTTTCAACAAGACAGTGATTTCTCAAGCCAGGTGAGTCTTCACGTGAGATCCACAGATGGGTAATAAGTGGCCCAGAAAACCCCCCAAAATTAGATGTAAAATGTTGGTGGGCTGAAAAGGGAGAGACACCATAAGTGCTTTTTCTGTGGAGAGAAACCATAGCTTATAACTGCTTCTCAAAGAAGTCTGCGACCCAAGACAAGCTAAGCTCACAAAGCTGTTTGGTTTCGTTCCACCAAGCCAGTTGGTGGGTATAACCACAACACCCAAACAACCCAGCTAGGCACTCAGGGCAGTAACAAGATCAGTCAGAACCATTCTGTGGCCAAGCAGCTGATGGATTGTTCAATCGGTTGTTGTAGACTCATGTAGACAAAGCCTGCAAGCTTGGGGAAGCCAGGCCCCCCCAGGTCAGCCTCGGGCGACAGCCCCCATCCTGCCAGGCCCTGGGGAGTGAGTCCTTCCTGCCCAGCAGCTCCTTTGCTCATGAGCTGGCCAGAGTCACCTCCTCGTACAGCACCTCAGAGGCAGCGCCCTGGGGCAGCTGGGATCCGAAGGCCTGGAGGCAGGTGCCTGCTCCACTACTGCCTAGCTGCGATGCCGCAGGTAAGTCACTTCCCCCTGAGCCTCGCTTTTCTCATCTGTCAATGGGGCACAGTCCCCTGCTCAGCCTGCCCGCCTGCCTCACAGGGTTGTTGGGAGGAACACAGGAGGTGACAGCTCCGAAGGTAAAGCTCTGTCCACCCATGAGTGACTTCTAGTGCTTCCTGGGCCTGCTTGTTCTCTACTTTCTGCCCGGCATTCTTTGGCAAAGGGAAAACCCAAGCAAGCGGAGTGCTCCAGGTGCCTCAGCCCCACCTCCAGGGAAATGAGTGGGGGATTGTCCGGGGTGCAGTTGCTCTCTCCCTCAGCTGTGCGCCTTCCAGTACCCCATTTCCATCCCTGCCTTTCTGTCCCTGAGGCCAGACTGGGAACCTGAGGGGGACAGGGGCTGTTCTTCTGCACCTCCGAAGCCCTGCACCTGATACCTGCTGCTTGGTACCTAGTGGGTGCTCGGGAACTGCCTCTCCTGCCAGCCATCTGCTGTGAATTCCAAACCCCGCCCAGGACTCCCACACCCTAGAGGCAGGAAGTTGGATTGCCCTACTGGAGGACTGGCAGTCCAGTAGGTAGTACAGGCAGAGGGAATCCAAACCAAGTTTGTCCAAGAGGGCTGTGAGTTGGGATCATCCTCTAGATTCTAGAGTCTAGAAGGAATGGCTTGACCTGCCCCCAGAGTCACATTAGTGGTCATGAGAGCAAGCGGATGGATACCAGCCAGAGGGGGCCTTTGCAGAGAATTGCATCTGGTGCATAAAATATCAATGTGCACAAGATGTCTGCCCTATCTGCAGAGAAAACTGGAGACGTGAACATTTTCTAAGTGATAGTGATCAGAAGATGGTCATTAAGCTGAAAGGGCCTCCCAGGATTCTGGCCTTTAATGGAAATTCTGCTTTGGTATGTACAGCCTTGTTCTCTTTATCCTGCCTGCCCTGGCCTGGAAGAACAAGCAGTGCTTTCCTTTCAAGGGCTATTGATTTCTCTCTCTCTCTCAGAGTCACAGAGCTCCTCAGCTGTTCACTCTTCAGCTGAAACCAGAGAAATCTTGTCCAGCACAAAGCTGCCAGGGAAACGGAATTAGCAAAACGGACATCGTCCCCTCAGGATGTCGCTGTTTCCACCCTTGTCTGCCTTGCCTTTCCCTCTTTGGAAGCCACAAATGAAAGGATCTCAGCTAGCTTGCCTTGAGAATTCTTGTCCCTCACTTATTCTCTCTCTTCTCAAGCCAACAGCTTTCACTCAGCACTGAAGGGGCAGAGCAGATTTGTGGCCCCAAATCTTCTCTAAGAACCTTGGAAATTGGCCCCACCTGGGGGCCTTTGAGGGTCAGGCCTGGCATTCACTAAATCCTCCCTCTCAACACAGCTGCCTTGTCAGTCCAGCCTGTGAGTCAGTGCGAGACAGAGGATGCAGGCACCACAGGGGAAGAAGAAAGGCAAGCTGGAAATATATTTGTTTCCTTTGCCCAGGATCATTCCTAGCATCTAAACCAAGTGCTTCCCAGACCCGCCAAGACTGAGGAGTCAGAATAGAGTTTGCAGCAGTCATAGGTCATGTGGGAAGACAGAAAACAAAGGGTAAAAAGAATTTCATATACAGACCTCTGCCATTTGCTTTCAATGGCATTCCTTTTGTGAAGCCCCAGTGACAGGTTCGGACCAGTTCAAACCTGCGGGCAGCACCGTTACCATGGGTGAGGTCTCCAGAAGAGCAAGGAAAGATCCCTAACATAGAAAATGGTGTGGCAGGTTCCAGTTCCCCGTTGGGGTCCCATGACTTGACCTTAGGTTTCTGCCAGCACCTGCCCACTCTCCATTCCTTCACCCTACTGGGTGGTCACTAGAGCATTATCTGCTTTGATGGATTTACTTGTGTCCGTAAGAGTAGAGACAAACGGTGTTATCCCCATGCCTGGAACAAAGCCTGGCCCACAGTAGACCCATGATCAATGTTCGTCAACTGAGTGACAGAGGGGCTGACTGGACTGTCAAGTAAGCAATACCTTCCCATCAGGGTCTCGGGAAGGTAAGTTCAGGGGCCCCAGAGTTACTGTGGCCCGTATCCCTCTGGCTGCATTCTGGGCAAGGAAAGGCACTGAGCCAAGGCAACGCAAAAGGGCAGGTGTTCAATGGGTTCCACCCCAGATCTTGGTGTTAACAGTCCACTGGGAGAAGTGACCCAATTCGTGCTCATTACTCCCAATGGTCCTGCCTCCCTGCAGGCATTCTGGAGAAGCTGAGTCACAGGCTCTGAGAGTTAGGAGGAACTTAGGAAACAATCAAAACTTGCCTGCCATTCATTTTAGGAAGCCGCTATAGTTTCTGAAGGACGACTGAAGGGAATTTTTTCCTAAGAGCATCCATCCATCCTCCAGCTAGACTTCAGACAGCACTGTCTACGTTGTCACTATCTATGGGCCATGGCCAGTCAGAGCCCATGGGTCTCAGGGGGCTCCACCCATGTGGGGGTGGGGGTCCCCACCACTCAGATCTTGAATGTGTGGGGGTCCCATGCGGTATACTATCTTCTTGTCATTCCAAAGGAAAAGTCAGAAGTGTCAATGAGTTGTTTCTAATTCTGGCTTCCAAAAAGTACAAAAGAAGGTGCTTTTTCTTGTGGAGTACACTAGTGCTCAACCTTTGGGACAGGTAGCTGAGCCCTTTTGCTGTGTGGCAGGCTGGCTGTCTGTGGGGGCACTCATGGAGCAGTGTCTGCTGGGAAAGGAGACAGGAGTTTCCTAGCTGGAGGGGTAGATAATCTCCCCCCTCCCTCCCCTCTTCTGTCCCCCCTTTCCCTTCTCCCTCCTCCTCCCTCCTCCCCTTCCTCCTCCTCCTCTTCCTTCTCTTCTTCTTCTTTCTTCTCTCTCCCCCGCTCTCTCTCCTCCTCCCTCCTTTCCTTCCTCCCTTCCTCCACATTCTTTATAAAACAAGGCTTTGGATCCATTCACTGCCATCCCCCAGAAGCTATGTCATTTGAATTCTTGTCCGAGTCAGGATGCTCTCCTCCAGGGGATCATGGGGCAAGGAACTTCAGCCCGAATCCGTCTGAAATCCAGGAACGTTTTGTGGGCATCTGTCTCAGTCCCCCTGATCGTTTGTACTCTGCCTTTCCCCAGTTGGAGTCCTTTTGCCCGCTTAAGTGGTTGAATTGGTAACGAGATCATTCTTCCCGTGTAGTGGTGAGAAGGCAGCACTCAGGTGATTGCACCTGGGTAAACAGGAGACATTAGCATGTGTTGGCTGGTGAGTGAAGCTGGTGCAGTGCCTGGTGTGGGCTCAGTTGTGCCAGCAGGCAGTGGTGGAGTTTGGGCTTTGTCCCCTCTCTCCTGCCCAGCACACAACCCCCAGAGACAGGTGAGGGCTTTACAGCTTCCTGGCATCAGCCTGAAGCTTCTAGAAGGGCATCCCAAGGACTTCCAAGGTTGTCAGCTTGGCTGAGACTGTCTGTGAATGTGGTCCCTTGTCTGAGGGTGGGAGCTGGGAGGGGGTGTGACAGAGGAAGAGCCGGGCCTTAGTTCTCTGGGGGTCACCATGCGAGAAGCACACCTGGGCTCGCACAGAACTCAGTGCTGCTTGTCAGTGTCACCTGGCACAATAGGACCTAGTGCCACAGTTGCAACCCTAGAAAATTTGACGACCCCTTCATAGCTTTGTTTATAAAAGGCCACACGGCCTAGGCCGTCCTTCATAAGAGAACAGAAAGCAAGTGTCCCAGTCACAAAGCAGCAACTTTCAGGCACGGTTTCCTCCTGGTCACTGAAACCATTTGTCATTTCCTGTTTTCTCCATTTTCCAACGATTCTAATTGTCAGTGTCAAAAGGCAACAACTGTTTTCTTGAGGCTTATCTTTGGAGCACATTGATTCAGAACAAAGGATGGGAGCCTCCATCTGCAAAACAAAGGAAGCAGCCTCGTCGGGAGGCCTGGAGAGAATGCTCTGGCTCCTTTTGCCAGGGACCGCAGGACCAGCATAGGAGCAGAGGACTGGCGGTGCCTCTGGACAGTGCCGTAAGGTGAAGAGTCCATGGAGGGGCCTCGCTTGCTGGTGGCACCCTAGACTTGAAGGTCCTGCAGAGCTGGCCGCCAGCACCCAGGCTGGGTGTCAGCAGCATTGTGTGGCCTTGGCAGTTTCCATAGTGATACGCTGGCCAGCTTTTCCATTAGACTCCGGGGTCCTCTGGAATGTGTGCTTCCTAGGATGAAGACGCCCCAGCACCCGCTGAAGCCTGCCCTGCCCGGGCGCGGCCTTTCCTTTTGTCTGGCACGCCCCTGGGCTTGGCTTTCTCTTTCCGTCCCTCCCTTTGGACTTTACCACACTTCCCCTGCTGTTTCCTTAGTCACACTCTCTAGCCTCCATCTGCCCCTTCCCCCCAACCCCTACCTCTCTACAACTGTGTTATATGATGAAACTAATGCAGCAACCGGTGGGGATGGAGTTAAGGACCGTTTAGCCTTAGCCAGCCACCCAGGAATCTGTCCCCAGAAGCAGCGGAAGCACCTGGTTTGCAGTTAGGAGATACTGTACTTCTTAGCCGTGTCACCTTGGGCAAGTCATTTAACCTCTCTGAGCCTCTGCTGTCACATCAGTAAGCTGGGGACTGTAGATCTTCTGCCCTGATGTCCTGAGGCTGGTACAAGGAGAAGAGCCAAAGCGAAAGGACTGCCTTCAGAAATGGCCGCCAACCCTGACCATCTCAGGCAGATCCGGATGGTGTGGCCTTGGGAAGTGGTCATGTGACCCCCATGCTCCTCAGTGTCCACATGGGGTGTTGCTAGATGACATAAGATAATGAGTGAGACATGCTCAGTATAATGAGAGCTTGAGAAGGCAGATCCCACCCCACCCCCACCCCTTGCCGCCTTGCCAGTGCTTCAGCAGGGAGAGGGCAGCTCCATAGGGCAGCTGAGAAACAGCCCCTCACTGCCCACACAGCAGTTCCAGTGGAGGGGGAGGCAGGGACCAGGACAGGAAGCAGGCTAAGGGCGGGATAGAAAAGCAAACCCCAGTCTGGTGGAATCGCTTCTGGTGTAGTCTTCCCGGTGCCATGTGTTTGTCCTCTCTGCCTTGGCAGGAACCAAGGCCAGGAACTGCTGCCAGGCCTGAGAGCCGGGCACAGTCCCAAGCACTGGGTCTCTACCCCGCCCCACACCCGCCAGCCCCACCGAGTGCAGAGAAGGGTTCCCAGAAGCCCTTTGCTGGAAAAGCAGGCACTGCACGGGCAGACCGTGTTGTAGAGTCAAGTCCTCTGGCATCTGGGGGGACACAGACCAGAAAGTGGACGTGGAGCATGTGCTCCCAGACAGAGCTGCCTTGGTGGTTGAGAAGGGGAGAGAGGTGGCAGCAGTTGAGCAGATATGGCCGGGCTCCCCTCACTATGTGGGGTGAGGAGGCTTCAAGCACTGGACTGGGAGTCAGACCTGGATCCAACTCACAACCTGACACCAGTTGGCTGACGGTCTCAGAGCAAGTCATGCCTTCTCTGGGTCTGGGGGCTTTCATGTTATTCCCTCCTGGCTATGTTCTTCCCCTTTGCTCCTTGAGCCGATCCCAGACTGAGTGCTGAAACTGCGGCCTTAAAACTTGGCTCACTCCTCCCCCTGCCCACCCCGCCAGCTTTCAGATGGCGACAGGAAGCTCCTCCGAATTGCCTATGCTGCAACTAGTCAGGAGAAGGGCGGGAGGTTGGCAGTAAGTGTTTGGCTACTCCCAGTGTTGGAGACTGTGTCCACCTGACCATGTGATCATCCGGCCGTTCATGCCAGGACCACCAGGAACAAACCTCGGTCCTCTTCCCAATGTCCTTTCCCTATGACAGCCCTGCAGAGGCTAGGCATCCACCACTACATAGCCCGCAGTCTGCTCTGCCCCAGCCACAGCATCCTCGGCTTGCTCAGCCATTCCTTGTCTGGGTAATTTGAAGTCCAATCCCCACTCTCATTACTTACCATCCTCTGAATGCAGCCAGTCTGTCTGGGTCTCCCTGAGACTGGCATGCCCAGACTCCTGTGGGTATAGTCTGGCCAAGGCAGAGTTAGCACAGGACTGTCACCTCCCTCCTTCTACATACTCTGCTTCTATTAATGCAACCTAAAGTTACATTTGTTCTTTTGGTGACCACATCTCACTGCTGACCCATCCTGAGCAGATGGACATCCAAAATGCCTAAATCTTTTTTCTGTGTGCTCTTGCTATTAAGTTCTGTCTCTCCTGCCCCATTCTATGCTGTTGCAGTTGGTGTTTTTAACCCAGGTGCAGAATCTTATTTATACCTGTGGAATTTTGCTCGAGAGGGTGGGGCATGCATGCGAATGCGTGTTGGTGTGTTCATTCATGCTTTCTGCTACACCAAAGCCAAGTCCTAGATCCCCACGCAGTGATCCTCAGGCTAATTATTTATTGGTAGCTGTAATCTAATTTGTCTTTTTCATGTTCTGTTTAGCAAGAGGAACAGAGATCAGGTCATATGGCAATGACCCCTGAACGGCAGAATGCATATATCTCCCAACAGATGAGTCCATTTCAAGGTAAGCAGTTAAGGCCAGTGTTCCCAAGGCAGTGGGCAAGGGGTGCATATGTGGAAGTGGGGTGAGAATTCATTTCAGAGTAAGCAGTTACTGTCTGTGTTTCTGAAAGCATCGAGAGAGAGGAGATCTGAAAAACAGTTAAATAATTCATCCAACTCTAAGAGCAGGATCCCAATTGAAGGCCTGGTCTAAATGACTCCAAAATCATCATTTAATTCAAGAGACTGATTTCCCTGAGTCAGGCCCCTTAAAGCAGCTATTTCAATAGGACAGGGACACACCCGCTAGGATCTGGATTAGAATCACTTGGGGGCTGCCACACCCACAGGGCTCTGATCCTGCCCTTCTCCCACACACATATTCACACACTGCTGCAGTGACCTTCCATTTCTAATGGGTTTCTGGTACATCTGTCAGGTATAAGAAATGGAAAAGGGGTTGGGGAGGCTCTGCTTCAGAAAGTTTGTGTCAGGGGCTCCCGGAGCCTCCACAGATAGATAGCAGGGGTCCCCACTATAAATGTGATCAACATTTATTGGCCTAGGATACAGCAGTTAGCAAAAAGCCCGATGTAGTTCCCACTTCATGGAGCTTGCAGGCTAGCCAAGGAGTCATGAGTTCAGCAACCCTTATGCACCAGTGGGATGAGATTGCACCAGGCCAAGGGTAGTCTTGGGAACACTCAGCGTTTGCCTGAGGGTCAGGAGAGGCTGCTTGCCCTCAGACAGGTGGTCAGCATCTTTACTGTAGCCCGGGACACCTCCACACCATTGCTCCTCCGGTCTTATGGAAGACCTCTTTTGGCCTGATACCAGCAGAGTCTGTGTCCCACTTGTCCAGGCTGGAGTGCCACATTGGGCACACTCCAGTTGCAGGGACAGCACAGACAAGTTTCAGGAAGGCTGGTGGCCTCCAGGAGGTTAACCTTATAAGGCTAGATTGTAACCTAGTTGAAAAACATACACATGCCATGATGATAAAAGAACCTAGGCACCATTACAAGAGAAAAAAATCATTTTTGTAGATACAAGCATGGACTCTTCGGTGGGTCAGACACACTGGGCTTGTGCCCTGATTGCACTGTCTCCCCTACCCGACTTTGGGTAAACCATATGACTGCTACGTGACTCAGTGTCCACTCCAAAAAAGTACCTGTAGATATTGGCCACAGTAGATATCAGCTAGAATGGACTCTCATGACAATGAGGGGAGATGCATTTCCCATCTTAGGCACCTGGGACTCTGCCTTCCATCTTCTGCTCCATGTCTCTGCATCCCCAGGCTCTTCAGAACTCAGGGAGTCCGGAATGTCAGCTCCTAGATTTCAGCCTTCAGAAAGGAACCCCATTACAGCTCAGTTGTACAAATGTTGTCTGAGCCCCAGATCTGGACTCAGAGACCATCTTGGCTATGAGGAGAACAGAGGGGAACAAAGCACCACCCGCATTTACTCACCACACTCACTTGCTGTCCCAGGTCACATCCATTGGGTAGAGAATTGAAGAGACTGAGGTAGCTCCCGCCACCAGCCCACCCCACCTGGCCCCTTCCTTCCTTCTACAAAATATGCACCACCTGTCAAAGGGTGGGCAGTGCCAGGCCCTGCATACAGAGCACTGAGTGTAAAAGCAGACATGGACTCTGGCCTCCGGGAGCTTCCAATTTTCTTGAAGAGACAAATCAGCTGGCATTTCAGTCTAGTGTGATCTGCTTTTGGTGAGCACGGACCTAGGAAGTTGGGGCAGCTTCCCAGAAGAACGGAAGTCCAGGCTGAGGGCAGAGAAATGAGGGGAATTGTGAGGAATTGGGGAGCAGGGTCGGGGGGCTCAGTAGAGAGCCAAGGGTGGGAGGTGAGAAGTCCGTGCTGGGCCAGGAGCCCCACTCCGGTGGCCACAGCCCAAGTCGAGGATGCCTTTGGAACTGATCCCCAATTCTCTCTGTATGTAGCCGTCCAAGAACAAGTCACCTCCAAGTGTAGCCGGATCAAGGCAAGCCCCCCATCTAGCAAGCACTTGATGCCACCCAGAACTGGGCTCCTTCAGAACAATCTGTGTCCAGGAATGATCCCACTCAGCAGGCACCAGAGCTGCGAGGGCACGGAAGTGATCTCACCAACTCTGGGGAAGCGGCAAGGAATTTTCACGTCCAGCTCCCAGTTTCCCATCCCCTCACACTCAGGCCAGACTCCCCTGGGCAGTCTTGGCCCTGTCTGCCAGCACACGCAGAGTCCCAAGGCCACCCCACCAGAAGTGCCCCTGCCTGGGTTCTGTCCCAGCTCCCTGGGCACCCAGTCCTTGAGTCCCCACCAGCTCAGACGGCCTAGTGTGCCAAGAATTCCCACTGTGTTTAACAATGCTGCATGGGGCACAGCGGCTGCAGCTGTGACCACAGCAGTTTCCGGGAAACCACCCCTGAGCCAAGTGGATAATAGCGTTCAGCAGCATTTTGATAGCAACTCCATCTTTGCCAAGGCGCCTGTAAGAGTGCCCCTGATGGCCCCAGTGTTCCCATCGCAGCAGACAGTTGCGACTCCCAATCAGATGGCCTCTGAAGGCAGGCCTGGCCAGAAGGTGAGTGCTGTTCTGGCCAGCAACCCCAGCTTCAGCCTGCTGGGCAGCCAGAGCCTCAGGCAGAGCCCGGTGCGGGGCCCGGTGCCTGTAGCAAACACCACCAAGTTCCTCCAGCGGGGTATGGCCAGCTTTAGTCCCCTGAGCCCCATACAGGGCATCGAGCCACCAAGCTATGTGGCTGCTGCTGCCACCACTGCTGCTGCTTCTGCTGTTGCCGCCAGCCAGTTCCCACGTCCGTTCAACAGAACGGGTATTCCCCCTGAGCTGCCACCTGCCGACTTTTTGCGCCACCCCCAACCCCCACCAAATGATCTGATTTCGTCACCTGACTGCAATGAGGTAGATTTCATTGAAGCTCTCTTGAAAGGCTCCTGTGTGAGCCCAGATGAAGACTGGGTGTGCAACTTGAGGCTGATCGATGACATTTTGGAACAGCATGCTGCTGCTCAAAATGCCACAGCCCAGAATGCTGGACAAGTCACCCAGGATGCTGGGGCGCTTTAAATCTGAGCAGGATGCCCATAGAAACGCCCACGCTGACATCGCTCTAGGGAGTGGTGTCACTCCACGCCCGCAGGTGTCTCCCGTTACAATTTGAGTGGTGTTGTCAGCCCATGCTTATCCCTCCCTCTACCTGTGACAAAATGGAAAGCTGGTGATTTTTCAAGCTACGTGTACATATTTGAAAATTTTGTAAATGGTTTTCCTAAACATTAATGACAGAAGTATTTATACTTCATTTTGTGACTTTGTAAATAAAGCGACGGCTTTTGTTTCAGTAGAGTTGTGTTTACTATGCATTGTTTTGTGTTTATTATACATTGTTACAAATATGCAGACTGTATTGTTTGCTCCAGTGATACCTTGTTAAGCTAGGTGGCTGAGTCGCTTATGGTTTTGATGCAATGAGCAATGTGGATGTGACCAAGAGTTCTTGTGCAAGTTGACAAATGCCAAATAGAAAACCACTTGGCCATGTATTTCTATGTTCACTGAAAATCCTATTGCCTTGTGTGATTCTTAATCTCTTTTGCAAACCTTTCAGTCTCCGCTAGCTCTTTCCTAATGAGCATTTACAGCAGAAGCCGTTTTATCGTTAAGTGCCCCACAGAGACACTTTACCAGGAGACTGAGAGAGTTCTCCAGATCTGGGAGAGGCGCAGAGAGAACGTGTGAGCCGAGCACTGTCTCAGCAATCCACCTTGAGGAGCTCGAGTATCCTCCTCCCTTTACCATTCAGACCGCGAGAAAAAGCCCAGCTTGTGTGCACCCTCGTGGGGTGAAGGCGAGCTGTTCCTGGTTTAAAGCCTTTCAGTATTTGTTTTGATGTAAGGCTCTGTGGTTTGAGGGGGAACATCTGTAAACATTAATAGTTGATTTGGCGTTTGTCTTTGATGGTTTCTATCTGCAATTATTGTCATGTATATTTAAGTGTCTGTTATAGAAAACCCACACCCACTGTCCTGTAACCTTTCCTCAGTGTCCAGACTTTGTGTAATCACATTTTAATTGCCACCTCGTATTTCGCCTCTGCATTTGAAATCTGGCGTCTGTTTCAAGCCAGTGTGTTTTTTCTTCGTTCTGTAATAAACAGCCAGGAGAAAAGTGCCTCTATGTTTTTATTTTTCAAGGGAGTATTCAGTACCTACAAAGCCAAGTCAGGAAGCCTGCTAGTGGCTTTGCTTATTTCAGAGGCTGCTCGATGCCTTGTGTGTCAGAAAGAAAGATTTAGCAGTTTTGCATCACAGCAAAGAAGCCTGTTATTTGGGGCTCAGGCCCTCATTTTATAGAGGAGGAAACAGAGAGGGATGGGAGGCCACAAAGACAACTGCCCTGGGAGCAGGGGTGGCGGGGACTTGCCCTGAGGGTCTAGACTCTCTGCACCACCGTCCTGTCTCCCTTGCCGAAGACCACGCATGCCCTTCTTTGAGCAGACCCTGCCACCTGATAGACCAGAACCTGGTAGGCGGGTATCCAGGTTTCATGGATGAAACCACATCTCCCCAAAAGTGGGGAGGTAGCTATTGGGATGCACACCTCCCACCATGTGCTGTAGGAGTGCAGCTGAAGCAACAGCTGGGATCAGATGTAGTCACAGTTGAATGCATCATCACATTTATCCCTCTAACTGGCTGGAAGAGTTGATATCCTCATCCCTAAGGTACAAAATGTTCCAATTTAATCAGTGGCTTTCAGGAGCTGAGAAAGGCGTATGCTCTGAGGCAGAGCTGTTATGTCCTGCAGAGCCTAAAAATGCTCTAAGAACATGCCCCCTGCCAAAATTCTCAATGGCTATGACAAGGGACAATGATCGACCAATGGGGTTGGAAGCAGACCTCCCCGGTCCAGGGACCAGACGTGGGACAGAGGGGTCGTCGAAAGAGTCATTATCCCAACACTCCAGCTCTTGGCCAGTCCTCACACAGTCCCTTCCTGCTTCCAGGTGAGAGAGATATCCTCACAGGTCTGGGTAAAGTCCTTCAGTCAGCCTTCATTCCCTGTCACCAACTTTGTCTCTGTTCTCCCTGCCCGTCTCAGGCAGCACTCCTCAGGAAACCTCTCCAGGGGCCAGCCTCACTGCAGCTCCCACTACTGTCCCTCTGTCTCAAGTGTCCCAACCATGCCAGGCCCCAGGCAGGCTGCAGCTTTCCCTCGGGGCCACACCAAAGCACTTGGGCTCAGCTGTGCTGTCCCCCTCTGTCACTGAGCTCAGCTGCAGCAGGGGTGGGGTGCCAGGAGGCCCATTCACCCTTCTCTGGCTCTGTGTTGGACCCACCTGCCCAGCGACTGCTGCTTAGAACCCACCTGCTGGGAAAATGAAGACCTCCCAGAGGGGCCACCTCAACCTGAGAGCCTCATGGATCACACCTGTCCCCACTCAGCTATACCAGCCCTCAGAGACCCACAGATGAAAGCTAAGCTTGACTCACAGAGCTGGTTCCATCTTCCATTCCCAGAGGGTTCAACTTCCTACCCCAACCACACAGGGAACCTCAAGGCTGAGCCAGTGTGGGCTGCAGTGCAGACCAGCTTCCTGGACACGTCCTGCCTGCCACCTGACCCCAGGCTGGCCTCACTGCCCCGGCAGTCCTGACCCTATCCTCGTTCCTCCTGGCAGTGCGTGTTCTGCCAGTCTGCTCTCCCTTAGCTGTCCTCTCACTGCACTGTCAGCCTCTCATTTTCCAGGTACCCCCCAGGGGCTTTCCACATGACCCTGTCACCCCACAGCCCATCCAGCACCAACTCCAGCGCTCTGCCACCCTTCAAAGGAGTGGCAGTGCCCTGCTTCGCCTCCTACTCACCCCTCAACCCAGAGCAATCTGGTTCCAGTCTTGCCTACTTCCCCCTAAGTGCTCTAGTCACAGTTCCAAATTCCTCCTGGTCATAAAGCCAAATGAAGCTTCCCGGTCCTCAGCAGACTTGCCCCTTTAGCAGTACTGGACTCTCTCCTCCCAGAAACCTGTTTCCCCTTGGCTCCTAGAGCCCACACTCAGCTGCAACGCTTCTGCCTCTCTGGCCTGTAGCTTGACCCTCTCTCCCAACCTGAGGTCCATTCTCTCCTGCTGCTCTACAAGATGTTGCTTCTTCCATTACTTCCTCCCACTCAACCAAGACTCCTTCATTAGCTCTTTATCTTCTGGTTTCTTCCCCTGGGCAGACAAATGGATTCAAGAGCCTATGCCCCAGCAGCCTGGCACTCCAGGATCTCAGCACCTCAGCATCCCAGTACCCTAGCATCTCAATACCCCAGCACCCCAGCACCATAGTATTCCAGCACCCCATTGTCCCAGCATCTCAGCACTCCAGAGTCCCAGCATCTCAGCACTCCGGCAGCCCAGTGGCCCAGCACCCCAGCAGCCCAGCATCTCAGCACCCTAGTATTGTAGCATCTCAGTACCCCAGCACTTCAGCATCTCAGCACACTAGTACTCCAGCATCTCAGCATCCCAGAACCTAGGCATCCCAACACCCAGTACCCCAGCACTTAAGCATCCCACCGCTACCATATCTCAACACTCCAGCATCCCAACACCCCAGCACTTAAGCATCCTAACACCTCAGCATCCCAACACCCCAGCACTGCAGAATCTCAGCACCTTAGCATCCCAGTGCCCTAGCATCTCAACACTCCAGCACGCCAGTACCATAGTACACCAGCACCCCAGCATCTCAGCACTGCAGCACTCCAGCATCCTAACACTCCAGCAGCCCCGCATCTCAGCACCACAGCATTCAAGGATCACAACACCCGAGTATCCCAGCATCCCAGCAACCCAGCACCTCAGCATCCCAACACCCCAGCATTTCAGCATGGCAACACCCTAGTACGCCAGCACTTCAGCACCCCAGTATCCCAGCATCTCAGCGACCCAGTATCATAAAACCCCAGCATCCTAGCACCCCAGCACCCGAGCACCTCAGCATCCCAGCGTCTCAGCACCTCAGCATCTTGACATTCTGGCTGAGGTCAGCGTGGTATATCTAGTCAGGGTCCTAACTTTCACTTCGCAGGGAAACGCTGCTGGACTGGGTCTCATGTTGGGCTGAAGCTCTCTAGACCACTTAAAGACAGGATAAAAGAGCTTGGAGACTGCTGGGTATCCCCCACGGAAGAGTTCACTCTCATCCTGCTTCAACAACAGCCTTCTCTTTCTTACTGCAAGTTTGTCCCTGAGAAGACTGGTGCAGAAGGCACTCAGATGCCTGTAGCTCCTGAAGAGCTGAAGGTGGAGGCCTGAAGGCCTCCCTATGAGAGGCGCAGAAAAAACCATGATTGCTAGGGGGGAGGTGCTCCCTCTACAACCCACTCCATCATCTGCCCCCCCCCCCCGGCCCCCCACCCCCCCCCCCCCCCCCCCCCCCCCCCCGCCCAGTTCTGAGGCCAACCCCAGGGGAAAGTGCCAGATCTCCAGGGAGGTGGGTGAGACCTCAGGGGCTCCCTCCTCCCTTACAGGAGGCTAGGGCCCCTGGGGCCCCCAGGGCCAAGGTCTGTGGGTAACCTACTATCTCTCACTTGTCCTCCAGCCACAAAAGCCAGGGAGGTCTGGTAATGGACATGAGGTTCTGGAGAAGCACATATGACTGGCTTCCTAATGTGTGGTTGTTCAGTGATTCAATAAACATGCATGTGCCAGGCATGGGGAAATAGACAGACATGATCCCCAACCTCTCCTGGAGTGAACTGGAAGGGAGGACTGTTCGTCCCTCAGGATTACACCAGGGAAACAAACCAGCAGGAGATATATATGGTTTTGCGGGGTCAAGGAAGAGGAAAAACCTGGCAAGGCAAGTCCAAAATCCATAGGACAGGCTGTCAGGAAGGGCAGCCTGGAACCTCTCAAGCAGGAGCTGATGCT
Organism: Piliocolobus tephrosceles; assembly: GCF_002776525.5. Taxonomy (NCBI): domain Eukaryota; kingdom Metazoa; phylum Chordata; class Mammalia; order Primates; family Cercopithecidae; genus Piliocolobus; species Piliocolobus tephrosceles. The sequence continues at coordinate 4,090,964 of NC_045445.1, read as the reverse complement.
GCAGTCTACAGGCAGAATTTCTTCTTCCTCGGGGAAATCTCAGCTTTGTTCCTAAGGCCTTTCAACTGATAGGCTGAGGTCTGCCCCTTCCCCCACATTCTCCAGGATAATCTTCCTTACTTAAAGTCAACTGATTAATCACAGTTACAAAATCCCCTCACAGCTACACATAGATCAGTGTTTGATTGACGAACAGCCACTATAGCCTAGCCAAGTTGACACATAAAACTAACCATCATAGGGAGACAAATGATGTAAACACATCAACAAATAAAACAGTAACAAGTTGTGTCAAGGTCTGTGGAAAAAACACAGAAGGGGCAGAGAGAAAGAAAGCAAGAAGGAGAGTCCCAGTTTGGTAGGGCTTGTGGGAAGTGGGGAGCAGTTCTCTTTAGCTAGGATATTGGGGAAAGACGTATCTGAAGGAGTGATATTTGAGCTTAGATTAAAAGATGGAACGGAGCAAGCCATGCAAAGAGCTAGGATGTTCCAAGCAGAGAGGGAACAGCAAGTGCAAATGTTAGGAGGAATAGAAGGAGGCTGGTGGGCAGGGTCCAGTGAGCAAGAGGAGGGCAGGCAGGAGAGGGGGTGGGGAGGTGGGCAGGCCCAGACCATGCAGGGCCCTGGAGACGATCCTGATCCAACAAAGGAAGTCTTGGGTCACTTCAGTGTCCATGCAGAGAATGGACCTCAGAGTGAATGAGGGAGGCAGTAAGGAGGGCCTCTACCTCCCGGGCTTCTCCCTGTGGACTGCGCATAGACATCTCCAACTCAGAAAGTCTGAACCAAACTTTCTATAGTTCCCCCAAGTCCAGGCATCCTCCTACTCAGTGAAAGGCAGCCATCACACTTCCCTGCCCTGCTCCTGGATGCCCAAAATCCTCCTGGTCTCCAAGTCCAGAACCTGGGACTTCTCCTTGATGTTTGTCTTTCCCTCACCCCTTCTGTATTCTGGGAAGATGGGTTTTTTCCCCCAAATGAATCTGTAAAACTTCTGTGATCACAACGAAAATTCTGGCAGTATTATTTTCTGGAACATGACAAAGTGATTCAAAATTATTTATCTGGAAGACTACAAAACGAGAATAGCCAGGAAATTTCTAAAAAGAAAGAAGGAGGAGGAGAAGAAAGAAGCAGGAGGAAAAGGAGGAAGAGAAGAAGAAGAGGAAGAAAAGAAGAAGAACCAAGAAAGGGTTCTAGTGCTACCAAATATTAAAACGTATCATGAAGCTATTTAAAACAATATGGTTGTGGACACTGAAAAGGATGTGAATAAAGTGGAAGGAAAATAAATAGAAGCGCACATGGGGATTGAGACTGTGAGAAAGGCAGCATCTCACATCAGTGAGGGATGTTCAATACCTGGTGTTGGGAAAACTGGCTAGTTTACCAAACAAACTGGCTAGTTAAACAAAACAACTGGGTCCTCTACCTCTCTCCTGACATTAAGATACATTTAGATGATTCAAAGAGTAAGACAGAAAAAATAACACATGAAAGCACTATCAGAAAACAAGGTGGGCCGGGTGTGGTGGGTCATACCTGTAATCCCAGCGCTTCGGGAGGCCAAGGCGGGCGGATCACCTGAGGTGGGGACCTCAAGACCAGCCTGACCAACATGGCGAAATCCTGTCTCTACTGAAAATGCAAAATTAGCTGGGCATGGTGGCGCATGCCTGTAATCCCAGCTACTCAGGAAGCTGAGGCAGGAGAATCACTTGAACCTGGGAGGCGGAGGTTGCGGTGATCTGAGATCGCGCTGTTGCACTCCAGCCCGGGCAACAAGAGTGAAACTCCGTCTAAAAAAAGAAAAGCCAAGGTGGATATTTTATAGTATCAGTGTAGAGCAAGCTTCTCCAATCTTGACATGAAACCCAGAAACCGTAAAAGAAAAGAAAAGAGTGATAAAATTGCCCACGTAAAGTAAAAAGCTTACACACGGAAAAACACCATACAAGTTACAAGATGAACTGCAAAATCAGAGAAAAAAATTGCAGTGCATGACACACAGAGGCTATTGTTCCTAATATTTAAAAATAAAAGTAGTGGATTGTCTACAAAAAGAGGAATACAAGAATTTCAGAAAACCAAACACTGCATGTTTTCACTTATAAGTGGAAGCTAAACACTGAATACACATGGACACAAAGAATGGAGCAATAGGCCCAGCACGGTGGCCCACGCCTGTAATCCCAGTACTTTGGAAGGCCAAAGCGGGTGGATCACCTGAGGCGAGGAGTTCGAGACCATCCTGGCCAACATGGTGAAACCCCGTCTCTACTAAAAATACAAAAATTAGCCGGGCGTGGTGGCGGGGGCCTGTAGTCCTAGCTACTTGGGAGTCTGAGGCAGTAGAATCACTTGAACCCAGGAGGTGGAGCTTGCAGTGAGCCGAGATCGCAGCGCTGCACTCCAGCCTGGGCAACAGAGCGAGACTCTGTCTCAAAAAA